>NW_027168719.1:7500-50000 GCF_036898095.1 Palaemon carinicauda
AGGCGGACATGAGTCTTTTATAGTTTATTTATGACATATTTGTTTTTGATGTTGTTAATAGTTTATATATGACATGTCTGTTTTGACGTTGTTACTGTTTTTAGAATGATTTATTGTTAATTTGTCTCTTCATTTATTTATTTCCTTATTTCCTTTCCTCACTGGGTTATTTTTCCCTGTTGGAGCCCCTGGGCTTATAGCATCTTTCTTTTCCAACTAGGGTTGTAGCTTGGATAGTAATAATAATAATAATGCGAGGATTAAGGTAATTTTTGGGGGTTAAGTATATGTTTTTTTAGGGTCACAATAGGGAAATTAAGTTTATAATTTATATATATTGATAATGGCATTATTAAGAGAAATTAATTCAATTTATTATGTAAATTTTAATATATTTTGATAATGGCATTATTTTCTTGGAGAAATTAGACCAGTTTATTAAGTAAATTTTAATACATTTTGGTCATTGGATTATTAGAGCAATTAGTCCAGTTTATTATATAAATTTTAATATATTTTGAAAATTTTTATATTTCATCTACATGATGTTTGAAATGTCTGTTTATTTGGAGTTTTTGCTACAAATTAACTTATGAAATTTACTATTCTAACTGTTCTATTTTTAACCATTACATTCACGAATTGTTCTATGTTACTTAGTTTAATAAACTATGTTTATGAATGTTCTGTAATGAATAACAATATATTTTTTCATTAAGATATGTTTATTTGGTAATGATAATGTAATGAATATATCAAATCATTACGAAAACCCAAAGGGGACGTCCAACCATCTTTACTTTGTAAATTGTATTTCAACATGATACAGACTTAATAGTGTCCTAATGTATATTAACATATTGTATTAGCTGTATTTAACCGCTACAGCTCCACGAGTACTGTATAGATGACCTACAAAGTACTGGTATATTCGTCCCAAGTGATTTTACCAACCATTTTTACTTTGTAAATTGTAATTCAAAATGATACAGACTTAATAGTTTCCAAATGTATTTTAACATTGTATTAGTTGTATTTAACCACTACAGCTACAAAGAATACTGTATAGATGACCTACAAAGTACTGGTACATTCGTCCCAAGTGATTTTTAGCTCCCGAGTTATTTACCAATAAACAAAATACGTACACAAGTTGTTTACTTTCATCCTGAATGAATTATTTTTAAAGAGATCAGAAAGACGAGTTATCCAATGACCCCTTCTAGCCTACATGATACGCCTCTCGAAGAAAGGAAGTTTATACGGGAAAACAGAAGCAGGGAACGAAATCCAAAGCTCAATTATTTGTAAAGGGAACAGATGGACGAGTGATACAATGACCCCTCTTGGCTCATATGATACGCCTCTCGAAGAAAGGAAGTTTATAAGGGAAAACCGAAGCAGGGAACGAAATCCAAAGCTTAACAAGGGAAAATCTATACTAATTCTGACCATAGAAATTGTGACGTTTTCTAAAGGTAAAAAGTGTCTGGTTTCAGTTCGTTTCATCAGAATAGATGCTCACCAGAACGTCAGCGTGCAAGCCCAACATACCCCACTGTGGTGCCCAACCACAGAAGTGACTTCCCCAGTAAATAGGTTAAACTTACAGTACTGGGGTGGGATCAATCTGCTGCCATGCAAATGCTAGGCGAATACGTTAACACTGTACTAGACAGTAAATACATTAATTTATAATGATCAAATATTCGTACAATATAGGATTTACTACAATAGAATCTGGAATAGTGTTTTATCTAAAAAAATAATACTTCTATTCATGAAATTTGGGTTATGGGACCTATCGTTAGGTACAGGGAGACCATTCAACTCTAAGAGGGAACGGAGATAAAGTATTGCGTAAATACCCTCAATTTACGCTTACAGTGCGTCATCCCGACAGGTTCATTACCTCTGTGAATGCCTGAGTTGAGGTAACAATAATTACTTGACATTAATTCCACTACTTACAATCATCGAGTATCAACCAGGTACATTAGAGAGAGAGAGAGAGAGAGAGAGAGAGAGAGAGAGAGAGAGAGAGAGAGAGAGAGAGAGAGAGAGAGAGAGAGAATTGTCCTGTTCGATAGGCCAATATCACTGTCCCTTGCCTCTGCCATTCATGTGCGGCCTTTAAACACTTCAAGAGTTTCCGGCCACCAAGTATTATTCGGCTAATTTTAATTTTCCTGAATTCAGACACTCCAAGCAAGAGCTACACTGTCCAAAAGATGTGATAAATGACAATTCCTTCCCCAAAAAATGGCCAAGTACCTTAACTAGGCGGTACTTAGTCCAGAAATAATTTAACCAGAACAGCCAAACTCAAGGGTTATAGAATAATCTCTAAGATCTTTGCCGATTTTTCTGTAATTGTAGTCTTCTGAAAGCGTTTTTAACGTTAAAGATGCATTCTGAGCGATGATCTCTGTCATTTGTGTTCTGAAAGCGTTTAAAACGTTATATATGTTTTCTGAGCAACGACCTTTGCGAATTTTTAGTCTTCTGGAAGCGTTTTAAACATTACATGTGTTTTATGAGCAATGACCTTTGCGTAATTTTAGTCTTCTGGAATCGTTTTAAACGTTATATATGTTTTCTGAGCAATGCCCTTTGCCTAATTTTAGTCTTTAAGAAGCGTTTTAAACGTTACCCATGTTTTCTGAGCAATGATCTTTGCGTAATTTCAGTCTTCTGGAAGCGTTTTAAACGTTATATGTGTTTTCTGAGCAATGACCTTTGCGTAATTTTAGTATAATGGAAGCGCTTTAAACGTTACATATGTTTTCTGAGCAATGACCGCATAATTTTAGTTTTCTGGAAGCGTTTTAAACGTTATATATGTTTTCTAAGCAATGACCGCGTAATTCTAGTCTTCTGGAAGCGTTTTAAACGTTACACATGTTATCTGAGAAAAGACCTTTGCGTAATTCTAGTCTTCTGGAAGCGTTTTAAACGTTATATATGCATTTTGGGAAATTGTTTGGGCTAGGGTGGGGAGGTGGTGTACCCGCCGAGGTGTACCCCATCAGGAGTTTTGAGATTCTGTTTAAGGTTTCCAAGCGTTAACAGTTGTTTAAAATACTCTACTGAAACGAGCGGTTCTTGTAAAACATGGATTAAAAAACGTCACGACATCTCTTACTTTGATATTAAATGAACATTTTAGTATTTCGAACTTTTAAACAGCTGTATAGTGTCTCCCCCAGGCGAAATAAAATGCAACCAATTCGGTAGTAATTTGTACTTACTCGTCCTTCTTCAATACACCAACTTTTTAGCCAAGTTTTACATTCTCTCCTTTCTACTTTATTCCATCTTGCTGTTCATAGTAAAAACAGAGAGAGAGAGAGAGAGAGAGAGAGAGAGAGAGAGAGAGAGAGAGAGAGAGAGAGAGAGAGAGAGAGAGAGAGAGAGATTTTCAACAAACTTATAACACATCGATAGGCGACATATATCAAAAGCTTAATAATTTTAGAATGGAATCTACCAGCTCAAAATCTTACAAGAAACAAGAAAAAAACTTTTTTTCCCCTTCGTATCTAATAATTTACATTACTATTATTATAATGACTATATCCATAGACTTATTAGATTAGATTATAAAACAAAGTCCTCGGAAGGATATTGGGAGTTAAATGGCAGGACAGGATTAGAAATAATACTAAAAGAGAGATTACTCGAGTGCAATATGTGGACGAGATCATGATGAGTGGTAGATGGAGATGGTTTGGGCATGCTCTTCGCACTCCAAGAGATTAGTTCACCAAACGTTCAGCTGAACTCAACAAGGCACTAGAATTGTTGGAAGACCCAGGCCTACATGGCTGACGACTATGAAGCGTGAGGTAAGAGATTATGAATGGAGAAGTGTTGAATTAAATGCTCAAGAGAGAGACGACTGGCGAAATCTAACCGAGGCCCTTTGCGTCAATAGGCGTAGATGATTCTGATGAATTCTAATAAAACTAGATAATTACAGTAAAATCTGATATGAAATATCGATACAGCCTGGCAGTAACACCAAAAAAATAATCCATCCCCTGATAGATTAAATTCAGAATATAGACTCTACTGTAACCTTACGAATTAGGTGCCATTAACTTTACATTTAAAAACGTCAATAATTGCAATGAAATAAGCGACAGTTTATTTTAACCGGTAAAAACTGGGAAAAAAGAGCAATTTTATCCCAAGGCGTGCATTAATATGTAAACAATTATAACAAAAGAAGCAGTTACATAAAACAACGAAGTTTAAAATTAGCTTCTTGAAGTGCAATAGTCTATGTACGAAAAAGTTTAACTAAAGCCTTCTGCAAAGTCCAATGAGAGTAATAATTATTTCATTCTTAATAGCAAACATTTAATTATTTTTAAGTAAATGAAACTATATTTTCAACAAAACCAGATAATTACAGTAAATTGTAGTCATATTATGAAATAACAGAATTGGGTACTTCAAACTAAGGAAACAATTTAGGCCCTGTTTTATGAAATTCAGAATGTAGGCTTCTGTAACTGTGAATTAGGTGACATTTTGGGATTTTAAAACCCAAATGATCGCATTAAGTGATAGTCGAGTTTTATACGTACAAACTGGGAATAAATAATCTTAAATACCCAATGTATTTTTTCCTTTGAAACTGGTTTTATACGATCCAAGGGTTCGTCGAACCCGGTTGTCGAACCCGATTTCAAACGGTTCGAAGAGGTGGAGTCAGTCACGAATGCATAAGGTTTGTGCGGCAATGAAGCCACGTCCACTAACGTCAGGCCAGAACATATTTTCTTCGAATCGTTCGAGAAGTGTTTGACAACCAAATACCAAGTTCACATGTTCGAACAACGCTTCAAACGCTGGTTTGTCGAACCATTCTAGTGTAAACCGGCTTCAAATTTACAGTTTTATCCTAAATTAACCTGAACAAGACCAGAAATCCATACTATTAACCAATAACTTACTCTGCAGTTCTTAGACTTGACTATTCCTTATTAAATTTCAGTGTATACCAGGTTCAAATTTATAGTTTTATCCTAAATTAACCTTGAATAAGGCCAGAAATCCTAAATATTTACCTTGTAACTTATTCTGCAGTTCTTATACTTTACTAATCTTTATGAAAGTCCAATAAAGCTATTTTTTAATCACTTAAACGATTAAACACTCGCTTCTTAAAAATTCCAAGTTACATTTTCCAAGGTTAGGTAGGCCTATTCCGATATAACATTTACCTGGCATTGGTATATTTCCTTCTGGTTGTTAAATGAAGAATTAAAAAAACACTCTAGTACACTGCCCATTCTTGTTTATAAAACTATAAAATATTCCGTAGCCTCGTGAAATATAAAATACGTAGGCCTAAATGGACCCAATTGGTTGTGGTAGGCTAATAACAGTTATGAAATTGTTATGAAACATCTTAACATATATAATGGAGGATATAACCTTGGTTATAAAATAACCCACAGCAAGTTCCAAAAGTAACAGTCTAACCTTTGCTCTTGTCTCACATAAGCAAAACTTGGTTAAAAAATTACGTCGATTACACGTAATAATTATACCTTAGCCGTTATTAAAACGGCTAAAATGGAAAACCTTTCACCATACAATCTGTCACAGACAGAACCTTTTACCTGTTATTCATTACACACTGTTCACAGTAATAAAAAACTTTTTCTTTAACCCAGGATGAATGGTGGTAGAGTCTTCCTGTCTCCCGTGGGTTTGAGAGAAAGGCAGTTTGGTAGGTCGAAAGTTGACGTAGGTTCCAACATTATTCTCGCCATATATTTCTTTAATTTATTTCCTTTTATACCACAATTTCGTGTGTATAATCATACATAGTACATACATATATACGAATAAGTATTTATTGGAGATTTATCATTGTTTTATGAATAAAATAAAAAGATAATTACAGATTATTACCTGTTGTTCAACCAGACAATTATACTCTTGAAAACTTACGCATGTCGAGATATACGTTAAAACAACAGGTTATAATTTGTATAAATTTATACTAAACGCAAATTAAAAAATGTAATATTTAAGGAGAAAAGGATGTATATTATTGAAGAGATTTCTTGTTTACGAGAGGGAGATTTATATTCCAAACCGTTACTGAATAGTTTCAAAGGAGCAGCCATAATGGCGGCTTGATTTCCATCTTTCTTCGACCGCTAATCTTGACAATACAATCTGTTAGAATAACTAAAAGACAAGAGACGATTTAAAAGGATATTGCAGAGGAATATATAAGCTATAAACGTATAATTTACTCTGAAAGATGGTAATATGAGGTTAGTTTAAGACTAGGCTAGACGGTAAATACTGACTTCAGTGAGCCCAGCGAGGCGAGGTTAGCTGAAGTTCCTATCAACAGAAAACTGAAAATGGAGTTGGTTTAGCGCTGGTTATCAGTTAGGGATATAAATAAATATTTAATTATGAAAGAACATATTGATATCGTATCGGAACTTGAGCAAAATGACCCCAAGAAAAGTATATACAATAATTGGAAGGAAATGTGAAACTGTAAGCAGAATAAAAGGTTAATCACTGTATTGTTCATTAACTGGGAAATATTTTAGGCATTTGGCATTTAACTTTCTGAAGGATAATTACATTTACTTTTTAAGGGAATAACTTGTGCAAAAATTGTCATAATAATTACTGATTTTCAGAGAAATTTGCGAAATAATTTATTAATCATTGAAAGAACAATATTCATGTAAAAAATTGGAAGAATTATTTTTTATCAATTGTTTTTAAATAAACAAAATGATTAATTACGAAATTATTTTATATAAGAAACTTTCAAAAATCTATTAAAACATCTTAAACAACCATGAATAGCACTCTAAAACACTAAATCAAAATTTAAAAAACAAAGCCAAAATAAAAAAAATCTCCAAATTGAATCAATAATAAAAGTGGGAAATATTTGGAGCTTCAAAACCAACATTAAACCTATTTTAGGACATCATGAATAAAACAAATGATCTCTACATATATTCTGATTTACATAATACAAATCTATAGTTGCAAAATATTGCAAAATATTCCTAATGAACACAGGAAATGATATGAAACCTTGAGCACTTAGAAAACTTTGATTATGATGCTTTATTTGGACATTTTTTTTTTTATAATTATTAGTTTTATTTTGTTTTACAAAATATGTGACAGCAACACACTTATTGCTGAGTGTATATATATATTTATTTATATATATATATTAGATATACAATTATATAACGCAGGACTGAAATGAAAAAATTGTGTTGGAGGATGTGAAAGGCTCAATTATATATTCAGTCATCCTTCAGACATGCCTGATTTCAATATCAGTCTTCGATCAGACACGCCTTATCGTGATATCAAGTCTTATCGCACTCAGCGGGATACGTTATCTGTTCCTTTTCAGACACGGCTGATTACGGTATCAGTCTGCCATCAAACGTGACTGAGTGAGTTATCAGTCATGTCAGATGTGACTGATTACATTATCGGTCTTCTTTCAGACGCGACTGATTACGGTATCAGTCTGCCATCAAACGTGACTGAGTGAGTTATCAGTCATGTCAGACGTGACTGATTACATTATTGGTCTTCTTTCAGACGCGACTGATTACGGTATCAGTCTGCCATCAAACGTGACTGAGTGAGTTATCAGTCATGTCAGACGTGACTGATTACATTATCGGTCTTCTTTCAGACGCGACTGATTACGGTATCAGTCTGCCATCAAACGTGACTGAGTGAGTTATCAGTCATGTCAGACGTGACTGATTACATTATCAGTCTTCTTTCAGACGCGCCTGATTACGGTATCAGTCTGCCATCAAACGTGAGTGAGTGAGTTATCGGTGTCATGTCAGACGTGACTGATTACACTAACAGTCTTCTTTCAGACGCGACAGATGACATAACCAGTCTTCCATCAGACGTGACTGACCACAGCATCAGTCTTCAATCAGACACAACATCCCATTCAAACAATCTATTCTCTCTCCAGGCAACGTTTAGTGTGACAAAGGGAACATATTTGCTTTTCTATCCCAGCTAAACAGTAACAACACATAAACATTATCATTTCAATAATAAAAAAACACTTGGAAGAGCCAGGCTCAGTCTGAAATAAAATATCTAAATTCTTTTTATTTCAACATTTATAAACAATTAGAAATTATTTCTGATGATATGTTTTGGATTTATTGGTTATATACGCACACGAGGTCGAAATTCCACAGAATTCACCGGAAGCTTTTCGAACGTTTAGGAGTGTGTAGGGGAACGCGCTGAGTTCACTGTGCAAGTAAGGTCCTACCATCAAGCAAGAACTAACCTAGTCTTAAATTGTAAAGACTTTGTGTAGCAAGAGTCAGCGATATCATGTTTCACCATACTACAAACGCCCAGTACTCACAGCCCTGCGATATGTTGCGGTTGCACTCATGTATTACTGATGGCAAACATTGCAACTAAAAAGGGCTAGGATCCCCTGTCATACATCTGTTGTTTTGCATGATATGACAACTTCCATGTAGTACTTTTTCAAGTGTCTCTCACAATACTCTATATATCAGTTGTAGGCTGAAGTAGATAGGTAATCGGAGTCTAAGTTGCACGACCCGCCTTGAGATATCATACTCAAGGTTCTCTCGAACTGTTCTTCCAAACTATCTTGAGAAGCAGAGGACCTGGAACTCATCTTCCTCGCTGGCGAGGATTCTGAGAATTCTGCAACCATAGGACTCGACGAGGAGATGCCCGAGGTAGAACCCGAGTCCGTGTTCCTCTTTGAACTCTTCATTGAATTTGATTGCTTCCGCTCCACTTCTGTTTGGGTGGTACGTTCCTCTCCGAGAACGCGGCGGAAAGTTGACGGTATATTGTCCGAAATGGTTCCACTTCCGGACCGCAACCTGTCCCGTATTGGTCTTTGAATGTCTTCATAAGAAGAGTCCACTGTGCTTTTCCTATCGCGTCCCGTGCTATTGCTATTTCTGGAGCCTCCCTTCATCAGATGGTCATGAGGGATGAAGAAGGAAGCCTCGGTATCACTACACGACTGGGTTTCGTCCTCATCCTCGTCCGAGTAGTTGTAGCAATCCATGGACAAGTCAGTGGTGGACTCTGTATTGAGTCTGAGCTGGCGAGGCTCCTGACTTGGCCTGCGTTGAGGAGAGGGCTGGTGGTGGATGTCTTCATTTTCATCGTGATCCGAGTGAGCTGTTTCACAGTAGGCCGTTACAGCCTCGTAAGTGTCTGTGCCAATCTCGCTGTACTGGTAATTCTGAAGCAAAATACCATATTAGAAACATAAAAATCAATATCTGGAATCATCACATTGTTAGATTAATAGGATATGAATTTGAAACATCAAGGATAAATAATACTTATGAGTAATGACAAACATGGAGGTATAACTAAGAAAATGATCTACCTTCCTGATATAAAATACAATCCAGTACTAACAAGCAATTACCAATTCATTTACTTTACTGGCTCTTGGGCTTCATTTGACTCAGTTGCACTCATTAGCAATGCATCCAAACAACTCATTTACCAACTGCAAGGTGATAATAACCAAGCACTAATATGTGACAAACTAGGTACAATTCTTAGTTTGTGGGGCATAAGCGCCAAAGAACACTTTAGAACCACGCGAGCTGACGTGGATGTGCAAAGTTAGCCCACTTCTGACCTCGAGGTCTAAATGGTAAACTGTCACCTGATCATAGAAAAGAATTCAGGATTACACCTATAAATTTGGGCAGTATGACCCATCACTGGGGCAAGGGAGGCCATTTAGCATCAGGGCACAACTCAGATAAAACGCCACAGTTGTACTATGAAGCAAGTTTCCAAAGTCTGGTTAATAAGATGGTAGAAAGGAAGTAGGGTCCGAGGTCAAGAAGAGAACTATAAAGTATATAAAACTAGGGTCGAAGACCCTTGAGCAATGCCTACAGTACGACGCACTGCGTGAGGTGCAATTATGATACTGGTCCTTTTCTCAAAGGCTTGGGTATGAAATTGCAATCACACTACATACCATCACAGATTCTTAGTAATTATGCTCATGAATTATAATAAAAAAATTTTAATTTTGTGCTTTAAAATATTAGTTTCTTTCCATCAACACGTAATTAATATCTACATCTAGTTTATCAAACATCACTTCATCCACCTTAATGCCAAAATAACAGGTGACAATTTATTGATACCAATTTGAGTAAAAGAGCCAATTAATTTCTAATATTTCGTAAAAAGTTATTAATAAAGATTGCAAGTTAGGAACTTTGAAATACCCATTCAATTAACCTGAATCAAATTGTCCAATTTGTGTGGCCATTTTGTATTTCAACGCTTAGCTTTTCTCATTGTTTTCATTCGCTCTCATCTTTTCACAAATATACTCTACCTACTTTGGGTTTTGTGTTAACAACTTTCTAAAAATAAACAATTGATACACTGTCCCTCATTGTGTTTAATCAATGATGATACGTTTCAATGTCCTAATTTCTCCTAGTATTCCACTGTTTACAATTAAATCTTTTATCACAATGGTCCTCACTCAATCAATCTCTCTAAACAATTCAGATAAGTTGTTTACAACATTCAACAATATCCACAAGTACAGAGAAGCCACAGCATATATGGAAAAGGCTTTCTGCTTCCATGACTAAATACAATAGAAGTGCTAATGTAAGGTTAACTAATTGCCCTGACTCGTAAACACATCAAAGCATCACTGAAACTTACAAAGGCCATAGGAGGCTGGCATGATCACATAATGAGGCTAATGAAACCAACATGGTATGTAACAATATCCTTTTGAAACTGCATTTCAGTTATATCTAAACACGGATTGTCAGGTGTATTAACAGCCTAGTGAAATATATCGTTATTAAAACTTGCTACAGACCTTACGGGTATATGGCAGGCAGTATCAGGTCATATAGAGACTTGTGTGTCAATAGAATGAGAGTGAAAGTGAACGAAGGGTAAAAATACTTACAATGGACTTATAGGGTGAATGCGCATCCCTAACAGGATTGGCCAGGACGGTCGTCATGCCCGACGAAGTGCTGCAGAACGCGTCGCTGGGGGGTATCATCAGTTTGATATCCTCGTGGCAGCAACTGCAGCATTCTCCTGTGTACCACGTGTCGCAGTTCGAGTCCCTGCTCGTGTTGTTAATCGTGTGGGTCGCAGAATTGGTATAAGTGCGACCTGGTGTTTGGCGAGTATAGCTCTACCAAAGAAGAAGAAGAAGAGGAGTTTACGGAATTGGAGCTAACCGTATTGAGGATGGGAACGGGATGCGTTCTCAGAGAGGAAATGTGAATTTGTGTTGAGAGGATTTCACGATGACAGAAGTCAATATATAAGTGATTATAATACAGATAATATGAGAAGAGGAGGAGTTTACGGAATGGGAGCTGACTGTACTGAGGATGGGAACGGAATGCGTTCTCGGAGAGGAAATGTGAATTTGTGTTATGGAGAGAATTTTACGATGAGGGGAGTTGATATGTAAGTGATTAATATTTCTTAGTTATATAAAGGATAAGACAAAGAATATGAGAAGAGGAGGAGTTTACGGAATGGGAGCTGACTGTACTGAGGATGGGAACGGACTGCGACCTCGGAGAGGAAATATGAATTTGTGTTATGGAGTCTTACACGATGAGGGGCATTGATATGTAAATGATTAATATTTCTTAGTTATATGAAGGGTAATACAGAGCATATGAGAAGGAGTTTACGGAATGGGAAAGTTTACGGATGGGAAACGGAATGCGTTATCGAAGAGGAAGTGTAAATTTGTGTTATGAAGAGGCCTTTGCAATGAATGATTAATATTCTCCTTTATATGAAGGATAAAAAAGAATAGGATACTTGAAAAAAAAGATATCTCTCTTTTTATATGAAGGATAAGACAGAACAGAACAATTAAGAAAAAAAATCTAGGTAGGTTTCATGAATACAAACACTGAAAAACAAGCTGAGAATGAATACTATGAAATTGCTTCAATTAAGTAAAAAATTAAAATAGTAGGAAGATGAATATAAATGCTATAGCAAGGAAAGGGATAAAACAGTGAAATTAAAGAATTTGAAAATATGAAAGTTAGCTCATGTCAAAAACACGTAACAAGGAAAGAGAGGGATGAGATACTGTGAAATATTTACAAGAAATATAGACAATGGAAAATCAGAATTAGGAATTGGAAGTAAGACAAAATACTAAATAAAGAACCAAGCCATATAAAAGAAGAGATACCCAGACAATTTTATCTAACTAAAAGAAGGTAAAAATAAATTGAGAATATCTTAAGTGTTTATTTTTCAAAAGAATCTATATATATCTTTCTAATGTGAATCAATTTAAAGTATTTTAGTTTTTCTTCAAAATTTACCCAAGAAAGAATAAAATGTCACATGAGAAGAATGAATTCTCAAAAATTCAACTCGAAAAGGTAAAAATAAATTGAGAATATCTCGTGTGTTTATTTTTCAATAGAAACTAGATATATCTTTCTATAATGATTCAATTTAAAGTATTTTAGTTTTTCTTCAAAATTAACTCAAGAAGGAATGTCATATGAGAAGAGCAAATTCTCCAAAATTCAAGTCATATTCAAACCTTTGTATTATGAATCAATTTAAAGTATTTTAGTTTTTCTTCTAAATTTACCCAAGAATAAATAAAAGGATGACTAAAAAAAAGAGTTTAACTCTCCAAATTCAAGACATATTGAGATTGGATTATATCTGAGTGAAAACATATACTGTATATTCCAACAGCTTCATATCACTATACTGATGATTTCACTAAATACTTAAGCCCTGTCCAAACGATCGAGCATGCCCGACGGGCAAACAGTGATACCAGACCACAACAGTTAGTAAGAATGAGGGTTAATGACGTCAGAAGCGGGAAAACCACAGACATGGATCTGGCATGATACAGTGTTGCCAGATCCCCGCTTCTGTCGTCATCAACCCTCATTTTCACTAACTATTGTGGCCTGGTATCGCTGTTTGCCCCTCGGGCACGCTCGATCGTGTGGACAGGGCTTCAGAAACATTATAAATCCTAGTTAATTTCTAACTAAAAGAGTAGATTACCTATTCATTTACGTATTAATTTGATCTATTTCTATGTTATATGACTAGTTTTACTTATAATTTCTATATCATAGCTCATTCTTGATCTTTTTGCTCATTTTAATTTGGGGACATATTGACTCGCGTATTCTGCTCTTCAAAATACGATAATTACAGTAACACTTAGAAAATCTATTCACGATGTTTTAACAATTGAAAAAACCTATTATAATATTCCAGTCTTTACAGTAAGATATGAAATAGCTTTTGCTTTTAATACAAGACATTCATAAAACTATAAAAAATGTATCTTTATATTTTTAAAGAAACAAAACAGAAATTTGATCTGTTCATTACGATTTGCAGCTCAAACTGTTTATTTTATTTACTCCAAAACATGTTAAAATAGAGTGGCACTCTGTAGAGTGCAGATATCCGCTGCGGTAGCTTATTTCTCGACCTTGACCTTTGATATTAACATGTATTAATAGGCGTGGATTTTCATACACTTAAATATGAATCAAAATTGAAGTCTCTGTGACCTCGCCCTTTCAAAATTTAATCATTTCCCTCTTTTTATTAATAGCTAATCACTGCAAGTTTCATTACTCTATGATTAAAATTGGGCCTAGGAAGTTGTCCACAAACACACAAACAGGGGACAAAACATAACCTCCTTCCAACATCGTTGGCGGAGGTAACAAGGCACTGAGGATTCCGGTCATTATATAGACAACAAAATGCATCTATATCCTTCAAAATAAAGGAGAAAACTCGCGAAATCTCGCGAATCCTCGTTCCTCCACTCAGGGGTCGATTGAAAGATATATTATTCACATGCGATACTGTGAAGTGTATTGCCTTTGGGCCTGAGTGTGTGTGATTAAGCGAAGTTATTACCCACCTTTGTACAGGAGATATTTTTTTTCTAATAATTATGCTTCAAACAATAAAGAAGGCTCTTGGAAATTGGAATAGAATTTCAGATAGAAACATGAGTGATTTGATTTAATGTTTATGAGGGTTTTTTTCATTTAAAATTTACTAAGTACGATTTTTTATCTTTCAGTTTATGGAGTGAACAGAGACTGGTCTGTTGTTAAAACTGATTTATTAATTTGCTTCTCGTTTTGAGTGTACTCTGAAAAATTGATTTGCATATTTAGGGATATCTTGAGGTTAGTAGATATTATCTTTTCAATTTCTGTAATGAATAATCCTTTCACTGTAGGAAAATTGTCATTTCTAACTCTTTTCACTGTAGGAAAATTGGCATTTTAACTCTTTTCACTGTAGGAAAATTGGCATTTTAACTCATTTTCACTGTAGGAAAATTGGCATTTTTAACTCTTTTCACTGTAGGAAAATTGGCATTTTAACTCATTTTCACTGTAGGAAAATTGGCATTTTAACTCATTTTCACTGTAGGAAAATTGGCATTTTAACTCATTTTCACTGTAGGAAAATTGGCATTTTAACTCCTTTCATTGAGGGGAAAATTGGCATTTTAACTCCTTTCATTGTGGAAAAATTGGCATTTTAACTCCTTTCATTGTGGGAAAATTGGCATTATTATCTTTTTTCACTGTGGGAAAATTAGCATTTTTAACTCCTTTTCACTGTAGGAAAATTGGCATTTTTAACTCCTTTTCACTGTAGGAAAACTGTCATTTTTATCAAGGCCAAAATTCATCACGGATTATACAAGTACAGATGTTGAAAGATGTTTCAAATGTATAGAATAGATGGAAAGGTTATTTGATGTATGATGGAAGAAAGGTAGACTACAACTACACAAAGATGACTTTTTATATAAGCATTGTTAACTGAAATGAACATGCAGTAAAGGTATGTTATCAAACATTGTTATCTGTCATTTGAACTGTACTGATACCACAGAACACAACAGTTGAACATAGGTTTAAGATAAACTAAGTGAACAACAAGTTTGAACATTTAGTTATCATGCCCTGGCCAAATATCAGTCATACTATAGAAAAAATTAACACTTGGTTGACCTATAGGTTGCCAGGCCACGATAATGAAATCTTCAGACTCGTTGATTGTTATTAAGAGAATTGCGGAGGCAAAGTCACATTTTCCTTCAGACGTGGCCTAGATTAAAGATAAATATGACCCAGAATACATTAGATCACTCGTAAGGCAATGGGGTAAGCGCAGGCCTTGCAATAGCCCAGTGAAACTCCACGAACAGCCCAATGGAAAGTGAAAACTTTATATCATTGTCTAGACCACGACTAAAGGAAAGCGGAATGTGAATGGAAAGGGTTATAGATATGAAGTTAAATCCTAAGGGTTGAAAGGACCTGTCACCTAAAAGAGGGAAGGTTAAACTGACTAAGGAAAGCAAAAGCTGGGTTAGAATTCCAGAGCTTTGGAGGTAGAGAGGAATGGTACGCTGTTTACAGAAAGGATAAATAATAAAGGAACTTCAAATCTTGAAGAATAAGAGAAATTACACAAAGGCTCAAACACTGAAATTAGAAGATCCAAAGTTAGAGAGAAAACGGGGTACAATCACCACAATTATGAACCACATAGGCAGGAGAAGAATACCAAAACTTGTGCTTAATCTTTTATGTAAGCGAGGATATCTAGTCTTTGAAAAAAAAGGAAAAGTTACAGGGACCAGAGAAAGCAGTAACAAAGAAAAGAGGTTAAGAGGCAATGAATGACGCGTGCCCGCAAAAGTAAGAGGGACAACAATATCAAGGGAAACATAAGAAAGAAGGGGATTCCAAAGCTTCGAGAAGCAGGAACCTAGGGGGTTAACGGGGCTTTAGGGAGTGGTCGTTATATCTAACCTCCTACGCCACAGACTCCTAAAACACAGGTATCTTACCTGCGTCATAATGTTAGTACGGTGGGTGTTAGCGGATGAACGAGAGGGGGAGGGCGAGGAGTTCAGAAGGCCTTGTGACCAGGCATCTGAAATAGAAGAAGAAGATCTGATTAGATTGAGCTAGTGCCCTGAGTTTTCTCACTTATGCTAGGCATCTTAAATAGAAGATGCTGATTGCACTGACCTAGTCCATCAGTTTCCTCACTTATATAAGGGACCTAAAATAGAAGATTCTGATTAGGCTGACCTGGTGTCCGAGTTTTCTCACTTATGCTAGACATCTTAAATAGAAGATAATCCTAATTAGATTGACCAAGTGCCCTGGGGTTACTCCCTTATACTAGGCACCTAAAATAGAAGATTCTGGTTAGATTGACCTAGTGCCCTGGGGTTACTCCCTTATACTAGGCACCTAAAATAGAAGATTCTGGTTAGATTGACCTAGTGCCCTGGGGTTACTCCCTTATACTAGGCACCTAAAAGGGAAGATTCTGATTAGATTGACCTAGTGTCTGAGTTTTCTCACCTAGTGTCTGAGTTTTCTCACTTATGCTAAGCACCTAAAATAGAAGATTCTGATTGCACTGACCTAGTCCCTCAGTTTTCTCACTGACGCTAGGCACCTAAAATAGGAGATTCTGATTGCACTGACCTAGTCCCTCAGTTTTCTCACTGACGCTAGGCACCTAAAATAGGAGATTCTGATTGCACTGACCTAGTCCCTCAGTTTTCTCACTGACGCTAGGCACCTAAAATAGGAGATTCTGATTGCACTGACCTAGTCCCTCCGTTTTCTCACTGACGCTAGGCACCCAAAATAGGAGATTCTGATTGCACTGACCTAGTCCCTCCGTTTTCTCACTGACGCTAGGCACCCAAAATAGAAGATTCTGATTACACTGACCTAGTCCCTCCGTTTTCTCACTGACGCTAGGCACCCAAAATAGAAGATTCTGATTACACTGACCTAGTCCCTCGGTTTTCTCACTGACTAGTCCCTCGGTTTTCTCACTGACGCTAGGCACCTAAAATAGGAGATTCTGATTGCACTGACCTAGTCCCTCGGTTTTCTCACTGACGCTAGGCACCTAAAATAGGAGATTCTGATTGCACTGACCTAGTCCCTCAGTTTTCTCACTGACGCTAGGCACCTAAAATAGGAGATTCTGATTGCACTGACCTAGTCCCTCAGTTTTCTCACTGACGCTAGGCACCTAAAATAGGAGATTCTGATTGCACTGACCTAGTCCCTCAGTTTTCTCACTGACGCTAGGCACCTAAAATAGGAGATTCTGATTGCACTGACCTAGTCCCTCAGTTTTCTCACTGACGCTAGGCACCCAAAATAGGAGATTCTGATTACACTGACCTAGTCCCTCCGTTTTCTCACTGACGCTAGTCCCTCAGTTTTCTCACTGACGCTAGGCACCCAAAATAGGAGATTCTGATTGCACTGACCTAGTCCCTCCGTTTTCTCACTGACGCTAGGCACCCAAAATAGGAGATTCTGATTGCACTGACCTAGTCCCTCCGTTTTCTCACTGACGCTAGGCACCCAAAATAGGAGATTCTGATTGCACTGACCTAGTCCCTCCGTTTTCTCACTGACGCTAGGCACCCAAAATAGGAGATTCTGATTGCACTGACCTAGTCCCTCCGTTTTCTCACTGACGCTAGGCACCCAAAATAGGAGATTCTGATTGCACTGACCTAGTCCCTCCGTTTTCTCACTGACGCTAGGCACCCAAAATAGGAGATTCTGATTGCACTGACCTAGTCCCTCCGTTTTCTCACTGACGCTAGGCACCCAAAATAGGAGATTCTGATTGCACTGACCTAGTCCCTCCGTTTTCTCACTGACGCTAGGCACCCAAAATAGAAGATTCTGATTACACTGACCTAGTCCCTCCGTTTTCTCACTGACGCTAGGCACCCAAAATAGAAGATTCTGATTACACTGACCTAGTCCCTCGGTTTTCTCACTGACTAGTCCCTCGGTTTTCTCACTGACGCTAGGCACCTAAAATAGGAGATTCTGATTGCACTGACCTAGTCCCTCGGTTTTCTCACTGACGCTAGGCACCTAAAATAGGAGATTCTGATCGCACTGACCTAGTCCCTCGGTTTTCTCACTGACGCTAGGCACCTAAAATAGGAGATTCTGATCGCACTGACCTAGTCCCTCGGTTTTCTCACTGACGCTAGGCACCTAAAATAGGAGATTCTGATCGCACTGACCTAGTCCCACAGTTTTCTCACTGATGCTAGGTACCTAAAATAGAAGATTCTGATTACACTGACCTAGTGCCTGCGTTTTCTCACTTATAACAGGTTAAATATTAAATGGAAGGCTGAAACTAACTTCCTTTAGTTTTTCTGACTTACAATTTTGTTCATGTTCTTACACTTTTCCTCAGGTTATTAATTCAACAGGATTTATTTGTTATTTTACCTGTCGTCACTTTCTTCTGATACGCTCACTCTATCATTAGGTATAAAGAGATTTCACCTTACGGAGGTTTATAGTTTTGAATATATATAAAAAATCACATTAGTATTACACTGGAATAGAATGAAATATAGCATATTTCATGGACTTTATTAAAAAACTCTTTCCCTCTACTAACATTAAAAAACATCTTACTCTGACCTGACCTAAAAAAAAAACTCTCCCACCATTCACATAATCTTACAAAGATTTTTCTTTCCTCACCTAACCTTACAAAAACTTCTCACTTCTACCAAAAAAAAAAACCCATTTTCTCTCATCTGAATTTAAAAAATCCCCTTCTCTTATCCTAGCCTTTAAAAATCTCTCCTTTACTTCAACTAACGTAGAATATTTACTTCCCCTCACCTAAAAAAATCTTCTTTACCTTAACCTTAAAACTCCTTGTTTTACTCACCCAACCTTAAATGATTTTTCCTTTTCTCAACTCATTTAAAACCTCTCTTTACCCTCACCTAACCTAACGACTAATTCCTTTCACTCACCTAACATTAAAATACCTGTTTTCCATCAAATAACCCTAAAAGACATTTTTCCTTTAAGCTAACCTTAAAATCACCATTCTGTCTCTCAAATAACCTTAAAAACTATAATTTCCCTTAACTAACCTCAAGAAAACTATCATTTCACTCAACTAACCTTAAAAAACCTTAGCCCTTAAATATCCTTATAATTTCCCTTAGCTAACCTTAAGAAAACTATCATTTCACTCAACTAATCTTAAAAAATTACATTGGCCCTTAAATATCCTTAAAAAACTCTCTTTTCCCTCAACTATCCTTAAAATAACTATCCTTAAAAGCACTATTCTTCACTTAACCTTAAAAAACGAACCTAGCCCTCAACTAGCCTTAAAAACTATTCTTTCTTTCAACTAGCATTAAAAACCTATCATTTCTTCCAACTAGCCTTCACAAAACTCCTTTCTTTTAACTTACCGTAAGAAAATTATCCTTTTCCTCAAATAGCCTTAACGATACAATTTTCCTTTACCAAGCCTTAAAAACTCTAGGCTTTCCCTACCCCTACATTAAAGGAACCCTATTTCGCTCACCTAACCTTAAAAAAACCCTAGACATTCCCTACCCCAACCTTAAAGGAACCCCATTTAGCTCAATTAACCTTAAAAAAACCCTAGGCTTTCCCTACCCCAACCTTAAAGGAACCCCATTTCGCTCAATTAACCTTAAAAAAACCCTAGGCTTTCCCTACCCCAACCTTAAAGGAACCCCATTTCGCTCAATTAACCTTAAAAAACCCTAGGCTTTCCCTACCCCAACATTATAGGAACACCATTTTACTCAATTAACCTTTAAAAAACCCTCTCTTTTACCCTCACTAAACTTAAAAAACGGATTTTGAGCGAGGCGAAAAATCTATTTTTGGGTGAGATAGCCATGGCGTCCTGATGGAAGGTTCCTTTTTGGTAGCTTCCTTGGGTAAATAACTACTAAGATATTCCCAGAGAATTTAACCACAGGTTATCACAGAATTCTAACTTCTGGAGCGAGTATCCTAAAGGTTTCCCTTTAAGACATCGTATATCAACAGGGGACGCATGTATTAACGCGCCACATAGCTATCTACACCCCGAACAGAGTTAATGCTTCGGTGTGTAAGGGCTGAGAATAGCTGGGAGCCGTTCCATAGCTAATCTCATTCGTGGCTACTACTGATACTCGAGACGTAAACAAACGGGCGCCATTGCTTAAATGACGTCATGTCCGTCTTTATCCTGAAGCCAGTTGCTTGCCCATCACCATGATACAGCAGAGCAGGGTGGGACCTAAAACTGGACGAAGTAGCAGGGAGGGTCCATCAGGACGCCATGGCTATCTCACCCAAAAATAGATTTTTCGCTTCGCTCAAAATCCGATTTTTGGGCTGAAGCCATGGCGTCCTGATGGAAGAATACCAGAGAATCAATGTATCGTGGTAGATTTTTCCCCTAATAGTAAGTGCCAAGGCATTGACAAATTAGCATAGTAATCTTGGTAAAGAACCGTAGGGAAGAAGCATCCTGCCCCCCTTGGCAGTGAAGTTCCCACGGGCCATGCCGACGTCAAAGTGGTATTGAAGGGCTATTCATCCTGATAGAAGAACTTGAAGAACTTGGAGATGAAGCTGAATGTTTGGTATTTGTATAGGAACATTCTGAAAGTAGACCAGTGGTGGTTGGGCACTGTATGTTGAGAAGGATGATTCATCTCCAGAGTATGAAGAGTAAGTATTCGTATTGGAACATTACATAATCAGAGTGAATATAAATTAAGAGTTAGTATCTTAATTTCTCCATAACCATAAGGAAAAGGGGATAATAAAACTATGACAGGCATGTATTTCATAGTAAGTAGGAGCTGATTGAGACGCACAGGTAATGAAATAGAAATTTTATTTCACAAATGCAGAAATTTAAATAAATTACAGCAATAAGTAAATAAATTACAGCAATAAGTAAAGTTCATTTACAGTAATTATAATGTACATAGTAATAAAGACTTGCTCTTGAATCTGAAAAGGAATTTCAAGTTTATTAGTAGGCACTCGTTCTCGAGGAACGCAAGTCTTTGATTAAAACACATCATGCTCAGGGCATGCGGCACTTGTGTGACAACTATGACATTTCACCTGGGATAAGAACAGTTATAAAAGCACTAAGTGTTTTCGACATCACTATGTATCGCTCGAGGGTCAACATAGGCACCCGAAGAGTTAGAGTCCCAAGTAACTCACTGTTCTACGCAGAGTTAGGTGCAGGTTTCATAACACTACCTGCGGCTACCACAAAATGTTTGACTTCGTGCACTTGTTTCGCATAATGTTTAAAGAAAACGCGCGAGGACTTCCAGCCTGTGAAGTTTTTAAGGCTTTCAAAGTCCATGCTCTGAAAGAAATTCAGAGATGATGCAACTTTCCTAGGATCATGACCAGCGGGTGTACTGTCAGGATCCGCTCTGCGAATGAAGTACTGTAGGTGATTTTCGCTCTTAATTGTTTCAGTGACAGGTCGCTGCCCGATGTTTCTCCTTTGAAGAGTTGGCCTCCACCAAAGTTCGAAGTTCTGCGAAGATAGACCTTGAGGCTCTCTACTGGGCATAGAGAGACATCTTCCTTCAGGGGGCATATTCTCCAGGGGCCCCATCTTTTGGTGGGTAATTCATTTTTGGCGAGAAACGTCGGATCAGGGGAGAGGGTAACGTCTCCTGTATCGGTAAACAGGATGTGTCCGTCTTCTCTTGATAATGCCACTATTTCGCTGACTCGAGCTCCCGAAGCAAGAGCAAAGAGAAATATAACTTTCTGAGTCAGATCCTTGAGAGGGCATGAATCATTATCCAGGTTGGAGGCGAAATGGAGCACCTTGTCTAGTGACCAGGAGATCGGTTTCGGTGGGGGTGCTGGGCGTAGGGGAGCACATGCTTTCGGTAGTTTGTTGAAGATGTCGCTGGACAGATCAATTTGGAAAGCATATAGAATTGGTCTGGTCAAGGCCGATTTGCAGGTTGAAATCGTATTGGCTGCTAATCCCTGTCCATGAAGGTGAATAAAGGACATGCAGAAATCAATCGTGATTTCTTTAGGATTTTTTGTCTTGACGAAGGAGACCCATTTCCTCCAGGATGATTCGTATTGCCGTCTTGTGGATTCGGTCTTGTATTCCTCTAGGAAGTCCAGACTTTTCTTCGAGATCCCAAACCTCTTCTTTGCGGCTAGGGAGAGAAAATCATGAGATGAAGGTCCTTGATTTTCGATGATGAAGCGAAGACAGTCGACTTCTGTACTTGTTGGGAGAGAACTGGGCCCGGGAGAGGGATCAGCTTGGGCTGCAGCTCCAGGACCAGGGGGTACCAGTTGCTCCGGGGCCACTTGGGAGCCACTAGGGCCGCTGTCCCTTTGAAGGTTCTCAGTTTGGAGAGGACTTTCAGCAGAAGGTTGGTGGGAGGGAACAGGTAGATCTTGGACCATCTGTTCCAGTCCAGTGACATGGCATCCACTGCTTCTGCCTTGAGGTCCTCGTACGGGGCCACATACCGAGGAAGTTGATTGTTGTCGCTCGTTGCAAAGAGATCTATCTGAAGTTCTGGGACTTGGTGAGAGATGAAGGAGAACGATCTTGCGTCTAGAGACCATTCCGACTCTATCGGGTTTGTCCGAGATAGAGCATCCGCTGTCACGTTGCGGAATCCTTGTAGGTGAACTGCAGACAGGTGCCACTTCTTATTCTCTGCCAGACGGAAGATTGGGAGAAGCACCTGATTTATCTGGGGCGATCTTGAGCCTTGGCGATTGAGACAACGAACTACCACCGAGTTGTCTGGGGTTAGACGAATGTGGATCGAGGGCGGCGGGGATAATTTCTTCAGAGTTAGAAGGACCGCCATGGCCTCCAAGATGTTTATATGGAACGTCTTGAACAGGGGAGACCAGGTGCCTTGAGCCTGTTTTTGGTGGGAGTGACCTCCCCAACCCTCCAGCGAAGCGTCCGTGTGGATGTTGAGTGATGGAGGAGGGTGTTGGAGAGGAATGGACCTTTTCAGGGCCTTTGCTTCTGACCACGGCTTTAGGAGAAGTCGAAGTCTGTTTGGAAGCCGTCTCTTGAGGTCTCTTCGAGCGATGGATGCAGAACGTCTCCAGACTCCCGCGGCATCCTTTAGCTGTGCACGAAGCACTGGGTTTGTTACTGAGGCGAACTGTAGAGAGCCTAGAACTCGTTCCTGCTGGCGTCTTGAAATTCGTTTGGATTTCAGCAGTCGCTTGACAGGCCCTATTTCCTTCCTTTTCTTCTGGGGGATGGAAAGGCGGTGTGACTGAAGGTTCCATTGGATTCCCAACCACTGGAACTTCTGAGCTGGAGAGAGGCGAGATTTCTTCTCGTTGATCTTGAATCCCAGGTGTTCTAGGTACTGGGTGACTTTGTTGCAAGATTTTACACAATCTTCGGGCGATGGAGCCCAGACTAGCCAGTCGTCGAGGTAGGCCATCACCTGGACGTTTCGGAGGCGGAGCTGTTGTACTATGGCGTCCGCCAGCTTTGTGAAGATCCGAGGGGCCACGTTGAGGCCGAAGGGCATGGCCCGGAAGGCGTAGCTTTTCCTTTGGAGTCGAAATCCTAGGTAGGAGGAAGCGTGATGATTCATTGGAACGTGCCAGTAGGCATCCGCCAGGTCTATGGAGACCGTGTAGGAAGCTCGAGGCAGAAGGGTCCTTATCTGTTGAAGAGTCAGCATCTTGAACTTGTCGTTCGCTATGAACTTGTTGAGGGGGGATAAGTCCAGAATGACTCTGAGTTTGTCGGAGTCTTTCTTGGGGACACAAAACAGTCTCCCTTGGAACCCGGTGGACTTTACCTTCCTTATCACCTTCATGTTCAAGAGATCTAGGACATATTCTTCCAGAAGGGGGGTTGATTGTTGGAAGAATTGCTGGAAGGTTGGGGGTGGTTGAGTCCAACTCCAGCCTAGACCCTTCTTGACGATGCTGTGTGCCCAGGGATCGAAGGTCTAACGATCCTGGAATTGGCGGAGTCTTCCTCCCACCGGAAGCACTTCATTGCTTCTGGTGTCCCGAGGGCTTGTTGCCTCGGCCGCTAGCTCCCTTTCCTCCTCTGCCTCTGGAGGGACGGCGAGATGCGTCTCTGCTTGCACCTCTGTTTGAGCCTCTACCTTTGGGACGAAAGGTAGTTGTCTGTTGCTCGAAAGCAGGGGTGAAGACCGGTGACTGTGACAACACCGGTTGGGTGACCAATTGAAAGGTCTGTTGTGGCTGGGCTGCCACTTGGGAGGTAGCGGGTCCCGGAAACTGACGTCTTTGTTGACGTTGCTGGGGTTTCTGTTTTAGGGATTTCCTCTTAGGTTGAGGTCCGTCGTCCTGAGAGGGTTTCCTTTTTCTTGACATGCCCCACTTGTGGAGAAGGTTCCTATTCTCCGTGGCGGCTTTGTCGGTGATTTCCTTCACAAGGTCAGAAGGAAAGAGGTGTTTGCCCCAGATGTTGGAGGAAATCAGCCTCCGGGGTTCGTGTTTCACAGTGGCACCTGCGAACACGAATTCACGACAGGCTCTCCAAGCCTTCATGAAGTGGTACAAGTCCTTCATCACGGTAGTCATGTGGGATTTGGAGAGTACCATGTAGTGGTCTGGTACTCTGGTGTCACAGGCCATAATTTCAAGTTGGACTTGGTGAGACATAGATGCTGCGAGCCTCTCCTTCGTATCTTGTTCCCGACGAAGGAGGTGATCGTTGAGCTTAGGGAGGTCTTCATTAAACTGACGTCCGGCGACGTCAGGATCTAGCTTTCCCACGACGAAAGTATGCTGGATATCCTTCCAGTGTCGAGCGTCAGGGGGAGTGACTATGGAGAAGGGTCTGCACTCCTCCAGTGCAGGGCAGGCTTTCCCCTCTTCCACAGCTTTAAGGCACGCAGTGAAGGCTTTTTCCAAGAATGGAAGAACCGCATTTTCAGGTGCGACATAAGTAGGGTGCTTCTTGCTCAGGGCCGGAAGCTTAGAGCAGGTAAAACCCCTACTCTTGAATGTGTTGGCTAGCATAGCCTGGGCCTTCGCGAGATCGAACACTATCTCTTCCTTCGGTTCGGTCTCTTCCTTAGAGGCAGGTTCGGAACGAAGTCGGACGTAACAGTCCGGGTAGGCCTCAAAGTTTGGGAAGAACTCCACGTCTTCCAAAGGGACCGTGCCGATCTTGTCGCTGATAAAGATCCTGCCGGTCGCGATAACCATATGCTCAGCATACCTACACGGGTTGGCATGTGAGCAAGCGGGGAGATCCTTAACCGAAATCCTCTTCGGTTCTCTGGATCCCATCATGGACCTGATGAACTCCTGATTCTCCTTTAACCTGTCGTCCATGACGGCTTTAATCAACCGGATCATTTCTTGAGTGGAAGAAGAGGGATCCGGGGTCGTGGAGGTAGACGGGATAGATACTTCCGTCGGTGTAGGAGTAGGAGCGGAGATGGAAGGAGGAGCGACCTCTTGCTCCGACTCGGCGTATTCCACCTGGTCTTCGTCATCTTCAGCTCCTTGAGCCATAAGAGTCTTCTCCGTGTCTTCCGAGACATCCGACATATGTTCGTCATCTTCAGAATCCAGGCGGCACTCATGCATGGACTGAGCCATGACAACATCAGGTTCCACTGTAATTTGGACAGTGGGAATCACATCCTTGGGTACCACTGAATCAGGGGAGGCCTTAGGGAACAAGAGTGACCTCATTTCTTCAGTGGCCAGGTACGGTCCGGTGGCATTCTTCTGGAAGCCACGCACCCACTTGCGTAGCTTCTCTCGAGAAGTGTCCCTGACCTCCGCTGAGGGAGGGTTATGGAAGGCATCAACTAGTTGAGCCTGGCAGACCGTAAAATTCAGTGGGTCCCAGAATTTCAGATCCCCTTTCTTGTTAGCACAAGGGGCATGAGTCCTGCAAGCCGTATGCCCGTAGAAGTGCGGGCGTTTCACAGCGCAGAAGTCGAAATCACACTTCATCTGCTCCTCCTGTGGAAGAAAGAGAAAATGAGTATGGGGGAGTCATAAGAATGGTTCTTAAGCTAAGTTAAGATTAATCATTAATATTAACTTAAAGAAAGGGTGTGATGCATAGAGATTGAAGTAGTAAAGAAAACATACTCCATGCATCTCGCCCGTCTGGCTACCGCAAGCTTTATCCATGGGTAATCCGAGATGGCCGAAGGCACAGGATAGTATTCCCTGAAATTCCACAGGGTAATGGAATTCCATGGAAACCAAGGATAAGTTTGGGACTGAGATCACTCAGTCCCAAATTAGGGAGCTAACAGGTCCCTTAGGGTAACTGCTTCCGGCAACCAGACGCGCTAAGATGCACGCAGCATGCTGGAATATTGAAGAATGCAAAGGGACAGCAGGAAAACTAATAGAACAGTACCAAGGCACTGATCTAAAGAGTGTAACAGGCTATCTGTTTGCAGTGTAGGGCTATCAGTATACAAGTGATAGCTAGGAGAAGGGGGTGCAAGTATCCTTGACGCCTCCGGGAGGTTCCGGCAGACCTCCGGCACGCCGGAGGCCGCTCTAGCAGAGTTTCTGGCATTAGGACAGACAAAATGTAAGTCAAGAGTAAAGCCAGGGTGGCGGTCGCCGGCACAATGGCGGCACGCCGGCAGAGGAGCGGCGGCTCCGGCAGTCGGAGGATGCTGGATTGGTGACTGGGATAAGGATAGTTATAGCTGAACCAGGTTTCCGGCAGTGAATGCCGGCACTCCGGTGGCCGACCGGCAGGCGGACGGTGAAGCTAGGAGGAAGGAGGAAGGCCGTCGGCGGGAGCCGGCGGCGGTCGACAGTCCCCCGGCAAGCGGAGGGGCTGGCGGCATGAGGGTAGGGGAGAGTCACCAAGGTAGGAGGCAGGTATCGCCGACAGTGGAGGCGGCAAGGGACCGGCACCCGGATAGTGAGAGAGACAGGGGGAGGGATGTAAGAAGTCCAGTCATGGAATCCAGACATCCCCCCCTGAGAGGGTGTACCCATGATAGAGGCAGGCTCTATCACCCAGGAGCCGGGGTCGCAGAGGACCGGGGGCTAGGGTAGCCCAAGGGAGGGCTAGGGGACACCCAAGAGGGGAGAGACCTCCACATGCAGAACGCATCCAGTGGCTAACCCCATAGGACACTATGAAGGGTATATGTACCAGAGCGGACTGCACAAGGAAGCTCAAGGTAGCCCTATCACTCCGCCCTAAGGAGGAGTTGTAGGACAGGGGACAGATGGGTATAGACTAACCTAAGTGTAGGCTAGGCTATACAAGAGATAGGTGGGGAGGGGAGAAGAGAAGAGTCTTCCAAGGAAGGGGTTCTGTACTAGAGCGGCCACTAGGGAAAGGGAGGACACTCCCTAACCTAAGATAAGGCTGCCAGGCTGAAACGGTGCATGGGTACAGTTTCAGCAGGGGACAGAGTAACCTTCCAAAACCTAACCTAGAACAGGGCTAGGAGCCCTGAACTAGGAAGGATAGAAGACATATCGCTATGGCAGGACAGTCATAGACTATTCCTAGCCATAGAGGAAGGGCTAGCCTAACCTCACTCTCGGACGCAACCCTAAGGGGGGGTCATTCCCTTAGGGAGGACTGAGAGGCGATGAATACTCCATTAGACACTTGATCCCCTTACTCAGAAAGGGAATCAAGGCTAAACAGAGGGAGTGCCAAGGCAGGGGATGAAGGAAGCATATAGGGGTCCTACAAGTAGGTTAGGTTAGGAAGGGACACTAACTAACCTATCCCCTATATGGTCCCTGAAGGCGAAAAAACACTTGCATCACGGTCGAAAGTATTGTAAAATAATGCCACTATCTTCATAACTTAGCCTAGGATCACTAATAAAATCATGCATGAACACTTATATACAGGCGCTCTGGCCTGGGGGCTATAGTAGCCGACTGGTATGAGGTCAATCGATGACCGATAAAAAGCGTCGAAACACGATATAAAAGTTCCTAGCTATGAAGACTAAATAAACTAATGTAATCGATTAGTAAATAAGGCCGGAAGCGTTGTTGTGGCTAACTAAATAAGGCATGCAAAACAACAACGACGCCATAAAATGGCGGGTCCGGTAGAGGCACAGCTCTGCCACAAAACAGCAATTATCTCGGAAAGTAATATTTACTTTACGGTCAGAGCTTAACTAAACAATACTGGAACCTTGTACTCAACTTTCCAGAAGAAGGCGAGGCTGAAGGTAGCGACATTACGTAGATGCAAAGCGATAAGTAAAGCACAGGGAAAATCCGTCTAAGTAGGGCGAGCTACTGAACAAAGGATAAAGACGGACGTGACGTCATTTAAGCAATGGCGCCCGTTTGTTTACGTCTCGAGTATCAGTAGTAGCCACGAATGAGATTAGCTATGGAACGGCTCCCAGCTATTCTCAGCCCTTACACACCGAAGCATTAACTCTGTTCGGGGTGTAGATAGCTATGTGGCGCGTTAATACATGCGTCCCCTGTTGATATACGATGTCTTAAAGGGAAACCTTTAGGATACTCGCTCCAGAAGTTAGAATTCTGTGATAACCTGTGGTTAAATTCTCTGGGAATATCTTAGTAGTTATTTATCCAAGGAAGCTACCAAAAAGGAACCTTCCATCAGGACGCCATGGCTTGAGCCCAAAAAGATAAACTATCTTTTCCCTCCCCACCAAACCAAAAAGACAAAACTATTATTTCCTCTCCCCACTCACCTAATCTACTCTTGCTGAGTTCGTCCTTAATCTTAGCAGTCCCTTCTTCGACCTCGGCGTAGTCTGCAGTGGAGGAGCCAGTCGAAGCCAACAGCTTCCTCTCGGATTTGTCAGAATTGAGGCGGTCCACTTCTACGGCAGCTGCCCAAAGGCCTCCAACCTCGCTCCAGGGCTCCACCACTCCGCACATCTTGTTTTTGCTCGTCTCTGTGGATGGGAGGATTCTAGAATTGTTATTTCTGTAGATGGGAGGATTCTAGAATTGTTAATTCTGTGGATGGGAGGATTCTACAATTATTATTGTTTGATTGTATGAGTAAATTACTATTATTCAACACAAATCAAGTCAAATGGGTTATTAGTTTGTTTGTAGATCTTCATAAATGTTTTTTTTTCCTCTGGATCATGGATTCCTACTTGCTTTTATAAAATTTTGCAATAATTTAACACATATGGTATATAAATTGCAAATCGAGTCAAATGGGTTATGGGTTATTAATTTGTTTGTAGGTATTCATTGATGTTATCTTTTACTCTGTAAGTATATTGGATTCCTACTTGTTTCTATAAAATCATACAATATAATAATAATGATTATCCTTATGATTATTGTCATTATCACTATTATCATATTAAAAGTGTATAGATTCATATGACTCGTAAGGAGAAGGAACGAGACTATAATTATTACTATTACTAATATGGAAAGTTAATATTAAAATCATTATCATTTCCAACTCTATTACCTTCCCGTGCTCCACTGTGACCCACTACCATTCAAAGTAAACTTAAAAAGCAGTCCGTAGCTTATGACTGATTTTCAGAATGAGGTTGCAAGCCTCACACCCATGTCTAAAAAAAGGAGTTGATGAATTATATGCTGCTAAACCCATTCCTTCTATTATCCTCGTTGCAACCCACCGCAGTCAACTAACACTAGGTACTCAGTGTCTAGATTTAAACAGACTTAATTGCAGCTTTTCCCAGCCTAGGATCGATCCCAGGGCTGTAATAAGTGAGGCTGGTAACCAATACACCACAGAAGACATAATACAATGATGGTATACATAACGTACTCCGACCATTGGCAAGCTCATTAAATTTCAAAGAGTAGAAGGATACTGATGATGGCTTAACATGAACTTGAAGGATGGACTTGAACCAGTTGACGGACTAATTCAAATGACTAATACATCTGGCTTGTAAAAACAATTGCCACCATAACTTCCGGCAGACTTTGGGGGCCTGTCCGGCCTGGTGAAGCAAGGTGGGTACCAATAAAACTGCAGAGTCACTAGATTGTTTGCTTGTCTCACTAATCTAAGTACATATAGAAAACGGGAGATGCAACCACTTACCCGAGGGGATACTTGTGTGAATCCGCCTCGCACACCATTTGGCGATAACAGTACAAGCCACAACCACGAGAACCATGACGATGGCTCCTCCAGCTAGCATTATGAACCAGGCTGATCTCACAACACCTGGCCCTGCTCCTGTTTCCTGGAAACATTAAAAACAAATACGATGCAGTACATACACGATAGGCAATACAGTAGGCCAATCTAAAAGTCACCGTGATACACAATGCTGATTAAAAACAAGGACGACACTGAAGGTCGATTGGAGTTGCACCATATTACAATACCTTTCTTAGATCTTGGGGAAATTTTCCTTTACTTAAGTTTGGCAGTACTCTAGTGCCCTTGAGAACTTCTTTGTAATAGCCAGGGACAAAATTACTCCCATTTACCCTTATATGATGAGACTCCGAAGGACGTTAACCTTATATTTCCCTACAGGTAATTTTGAGGATGAAGTTCTTAGCTTACACACTACTTCATTTCCTAGTTATATGGTTTAATGTTTGAATATTATTGGTTACCATGTGGTTCTACGTTCCACCACTCAATTTAACCATGCTAGACCACACCATTCCATACTCACTAATTATGTGGTTCTAAATTATGATATAATTTATAATGGATTTCTAAGTTTTACTCATTTTAACCATGTTGTTGTGTGGTCTATGTTTCCATAGTACAGTATAATTAAGCACATAGATCCAAGTATTTATCACTTTATTATGTGGTTTAGAGATTCATTACAAATTTTGATATTTCAATTCCAGCTTTAAATACCAACCTTAACTCTCTTTCTTCCAAATTCTAAAAGCAACCTTAATCATACATAAAAGTCTTAACTCTTCCTTGTAGATGTATTTTTCAAGTTGTGTTACTACACTTAATCACATATTTCCAAATTCCACTACAAACCCTAAGCCAGAGTAGTCCAAACATGAGATTGCAAGTTCCTATAACTCTAGTCATGTAAGTTGCAAATTCAATTTAACCATAGCCCCAACTTTGTAAGTTCCAATAACTTCAACCTTGCTCTAAATTCAATTTAACCATAGCCACAACTTTGTAAGTTCCAATAACTTGAACCTTGCTCTAAATTCAATTTAACCATAGCCTCAACATTGTAAGTTCCAATAACTTCAACCTTGCTCTAAATTCAATTTAACCATAGCCTCAACATTGTAAGTTCCAATAACTTCAACCTTGCTCTAAATTCAATTTAACCATAGCCACAACTTTGTAAGTTCCAATAACTTCAACCTTGCTCTAAATTCAATTTAACCATAGCCTCAACATTGTAAGTTCCAATAACTTCAACCTTGCTCTAAATTCAATTTAACCATAGCCACAACTTTGTAAGTTCCAATAACTTCAACCTTGCTCTAAATTCAATTTAACCATAGCCTCAACATTGTAAGTTCCAATAACTTCAACCTTGCTCTAAATTCAATTTAACCATAGCCTCAACATTGTAAGTTCCAATAACTTCAACCTTGCTCTAAATTCAATTTAACCATAGCCACAACTTTGTAAGTTCCAATAACTTGAACCTTGCTCTAAATGCAATTTAACCATAGCCACAACTTTGTAAGTTCCAATAACTTCAACCTTGCTCTAAATTCAATTTAACCATAGCCTCAACATTGTAAGTTCCAATAACTTCAACCTTGCTCTAAATTCAATTTAACCATAGCCTCAACATTGTAAGTTCCAATAACTTCAACCTTGCTCTAAATTCAATTTAACCATAGCCTCAACATTGTAAGTTCCAATAACTTCAACCTTGCTCTAAATTCAATTTAACCATAGCCACAACTTTGTAAGTTCCAATAACTTCAACCTTGCTCTAAATGCAATTTAACCATAGCCACAACTTTGTAAGTTCCAATAACTTCAACCTTGCTCTAAATTCAATTTAACCATAGCCTCAACATTGTAAGTTCCAATAACTTCAACCTTGCTCTAAATTCAATTTAACCATAGCCACAACTTTGTAAGTTCCAATAACTTCAACCTTGCTCTAAATGCAATTTAACCATAGACCAAACTTCGTAAGATCCAATAACTTCAAGCTTTCTCTAAATTCAAATTTAACCATAGCCCCAACTTTGTAAGTTCTAATAACTTCAACCTTGCTCTAAATTCAATTTAACCATAGCCCAAACTTTGTAAGTTCCAATAACTTCAACCTTGCTCTAAATGCAATTTAACCATAGCCACAGCTTTGTAAGTTCCAATAACTTCAACCTTAACAAAGAGGTTGTAAGTTCAAATATTAACATCAATTGTAAGTTCAAATACTAACCTTAAAGTGTGTAGTAAGTAGATTAAGTCTAGCTGGAGGAGAAGAAGGACCCATTCCTTTAACAGTAGCGGCAGACAAGGTCACACTCACGCGAGATGACGTCACATTAGCCAAAGTCAGGGAGGTCAGGTCACCCATCACACTCACGTTATGCTTCAACCCGGAGTCAGTCTCATGGATAATTATCTGGAATGTTAAAGAACCTATAAAGTTCCAGAGTCACTGGATTGTTGGCTAGTCTCACTAGGAACAAAATAAAATAATCTAAGTACATATAGAAAACGGGCGATGCAACGACTTCCCTGAGGGGATACTTGTGCAAATCCGCCTCGCACAACATTTGGCGATAAGAGTACAACCAGCATAGAGAAAAGAGATTGGTGCTCAATTCTTTCCTCTGTATTTCCTGAGCTCTTTGTTTAGGTCTTTTAATAAATGATAATTCACTAACTATTAGATGTTAAAAAACCAATGTTGGAGATTTTAGTATATCTGGGAACCAAATGCTACTTAGCAAACCAACTTTAATCAGTTTCTGCATTATGTTGACTGAATCAAGATATCTACCAAGGCGTGTATATATATATATATATATATATATATATATATATATATATATTATATATATATATATATATATATATAAATACTGTATTTACACACACACACACACACATATATATATATATATATATATATATAAATACTGTATTTACACACACACACACACACACACACACACACATATATATATATATATATATATATATATATATATATATATATATATATACTGTCTGTATTTACAAAATATCACATCTACAAAGTTAATAGCAACTAAATTGATATAACATATATCTAGTTCTGTTGAGAATCAGTAAGTTTTTACACACAAAAAAAAAAAAAAAAACAAGAGAAAAAAAAACAATGAGTTTCCAAGCAAATCAACTGTACTGACAGTTGGTTACGTACTTTCATTCTGACCTTATCCGAGCTGCCAGACAAATAAATACAGAACAAGAACAGAGACAAGAACTTTAGGCTTTATGATGTTTTTGAAGAGAGAGAGGTTTCTAAGTCTCTAACATCAAAGAAATAAAACATACAAAACATTTTACTTGAAGATGTTATTGAAAGGCTAAACTTTAGTTTCTTTCTTGTCTGAAGATGCCTAACTATATACAAATTCCAAAATGATCTAGAGATGGGTCTCTGTTGTACTTAGACACTGGCTGTACTTGGTGACAATAAGACTTTTTTCTATATAATGAAAAAGGTATAGTTGGTCTTGTCTGGAGATGTCTAACTATATAGTTTCCAAAATGCTCTAGAAAAGGGTCTCTGTTGTACTTAGACATTGACTGTACTTAGTGGCAATAAGACTTTTTTATCTATACAATGAAAAAGGTATAGTTGTCTTGTCTGGAGATGTCTAACTATATAGTTTCCAAAATGCTCTAGAAAAGGGTCTCTGTTGTACTTAGACATTGACTGTACTTAGTGGCAATAAGACTTTTTTATCTATACAATGAAAAAGGTATAGTTGTCTTGTCTGGAGATGTCTAACTATATAGTTTCCAAAATGCACTAGAAAAGGGTCTCTGTTGTACTTAGACATTGACTGTACTTAGTGACAATAAGACTTTTTTATCTATACAATGAAAAAGGTATTGTTGGTCTTGTCTGAAGATGCCTAACTATATACGAACTCCAAAAGGCTCTAGAAAAGGGTCTCTGGTGTATTTAAACATTGGCTGTACTTTGTGACCTGAAGACCTTTTATCTATATAATGAAAAAGGTAAAGGTAAAATACAATGTCATCATTATCCTCATATTTACTTCAGTTTCCTTTGACTGCGTTAGATGTGAAGTGGGATCCTTCCACACTATCTTTCTTCTATATCATTTCTCCATATTTGTAATCCTTCTTTCGTAAGTATTGATTTTCTACTTATTTCTCTTTTATATCTCGTTTCTTTAGTTTAAATTTCTTTTGTAATTATTCCATTACCTGTTAATATTAATTAATGAGCAAAGATCACATCATGAAAAGCAGATTATATATATGTGTAAAAACATATTCGTTGTTTAACACAACCTACCGAAAAATTTTTAAGTTTCTTTTTTTCAAATTAACTTCGATTAGGGTGTTTTCCATCAATATTTTCTCAAACTGTCTCATCTGAATCCTATCTATCAATAATTTTTCAAACCAGACTAGAATAGAATAATCATGCATAAAATACTATAATACTTTATATAATATACTTTATACTTCTCAATGCTGCCACAAAAACTTTTTCTGCAAGTATTACTTCAGCCCAAACTTTCAACTGGTCTCCACAAGGCACTAGAAGACTTGGAAGACCCAGCCCTACATGGCTAAGGACTATGAAGAGCGATGTAGATGATGACTGGATAAAGTATTGACTAAAAAGCTCAAGATAGAGACGACTGGGGAAATCTAACCGAGGCCCTTTGCGTGAATAGGCGTAAGAGGAGATGATGATGATGATGATTAATACAGAGCAAACTCAAGCTATAGATGGTACCTATAATAACTTATTCTCTGAGGTCCACCCACCTGATACTTGGTTATGATGCCGTGGGCCTGGTGGGGCGTGAGTGGCCTCCAGTGTAGGGTGAGGGCGTAGAATCCATCGTCTGCCTTGGCCGCCCACCATCGGGAGAGGGACACCCACCCAGAAGGAACTGCAAGAAGAAGAAGGTGAAATTACGTCCGTTGTTTTGATGTTAATTATTCTATCTTATTTCTCTTCCTCTTATTTCGTTGAAATTTTATAGTTTATATATGAAATATTTATTTTAATTGTCACTGTTCTTATATATTTTATTCTATTTGTTGTTACTGTTCTTAAATATTTCATTTTAACTGCTAATTAATTCTCTTTTTCCTCGTTTCCTCTCCTCACTGGAATTTTTACCCTGTTGCAGCCCTTGGGCTTATAGCATCTTGCTTTTCCAACTAGGATTGTAGCTTAGCGAGTAATACTAATACTAGTAAATCTTCAAAGTGAATTAATTATATAAAAAGATAACTGTGATATAGATTCAATATAGAATTAAGGTATTATTATGTAAATAGAATTAATTAGCCATATAAAATTTATATTTGTAAAATTATATAAAAATACTGATAATTAACTAAATTCCAATAAATCTCTATATGATAAAAGTTTGACATCATTATATGATAGAAAAAAAAATTAATAAGTTTTATTATTATTATTATTATTACTATTATTATTATTATTATTATTATTATTACTATTATTATTATTATTATTATTATTATTATTATCATTACTAGCAAAGTTACAACCCTAGTTGGAAAAGCAGGATGCTATAAACCCAGGGGCTCCAACAGGAAAAATAGCCCAGTAAGGAAAGGCAACTAGGAAAAATAAAACATTATAAGAATAGTTTGATACAATTAAAAAAAATATATATTTCCAAAAAGGACCCTTTAATAATTAAATCAGAATTAACATATGATTTAAATAGTAATAATAATAATAATAATAATAATAATAATAATAATAATAATAATAATAATAATAATAATGATGATGATGATGATGATGATGATGATGATGATGATAAGAAAATCAACAACTGACTTATTCAAAACACAAATCTCAAGCCATTCAACTACAAGAATACATAATAAAATAAAAAAAATACATTACTAAAAACAGCACAAATAAATCCCTACGCTTCTCAATACATAACTATATTACGCACTCTTACGCACACACTTACGCATTCTTACGCACACGTACGCACTCGTACGCACACTTACGCATTCGTTCGCACACTTACGCTTTCGTACGCACACTTTCGCAATCGTACGCACACTTACACACACACTTACGCATTCGTTCGCACACTTACACTTTCGTACGCACACTTTCGCAATCGTACGCACACTTTCGCAATCGTACGCACACTTACACACACACTTACGCATTCGTACGGACACTTACGTATTCGTACGCACACTTACGCATACTTTCGCATTCTATTACGCACTCTTACACTTTCGTACGCACACTTTCGCAATCGTACGCACACTTTCGCAATCGTACGCACACTTACACACACACTTACGCATTCGTACGGACACTTACGTATTCGTACGCACACTTACGCATACTTTCGCATTCTATTACGCACTCTTACGCACAGCCAAAAGACCCAATAATTACGTAATTACAGATCCAGGCAAATGACTGGCGATAATTAAATTCGCTAATTGGGGAGAAGCTGATAACTCTTGGGATAATTAGTTTCGATGAAAAGCTATAAATTTGGCGGTAAAGAAGTCACGGGTTATTTATTAAGGAAGGGCGAAGAGGAAGACGGGATTTGCTGACATCAGCAAATATTAATGTTGGTGCAGGAAGGGGTTAAAAGAGACGTAATTGTAATAAAAGGTTATTATTTTCGTGATGCGAATCTGTTTTGCACACACATACACACACACACAGACACACACACACACACACACATATATATATATATATATATATAGTGTATATGTTCATACATACCTACACACATAAATGTACAAATACATACACAATATATACATATATATATATATATATATATGTATATATACACATACATATATAGATATATATATATATATATATATATATGTGTGTGTGTTTTAAGCATTTAAAGCTCAAGATAGAGACGCCTGGCGAAATCTAACCGAGGCCCTTTGCGTCAATAGGCGTAGGAGGAGATGATGATATAGATATGTATATGTGTGTGTGTGTGTGTGTGTAATACAACACTAATCTCCCGCTTCTCACAAAGTCTTATGAAATGAGATTACTACATAATATCCTAACCACTAGACTGCATCCCCCAACAGTCGGATAACTACCCTTTACATAGTTCAATTTAACAAATACACATTTGGTTTTTTCTTTAAAACAGTCCAACAGAGGTGTATCCCCTCCGTGGGATCGAACCCATCTGTAAAGAAGAAATTACACTAAACTCTTTAAATTGAAATTCGCGTCAACTTTAATTCGCGTCAGCTATAATTCGCGTCAACTGAAATTAGCGTTAACTATAATTCGCGTCAACTATAATTCACGTCAGCTTAAATTAACGTCAATTATAATTCGCGTCAGCTGAATTTCGCGTCAACTATAATTCGCGTCAGCTATAATTCGCGTCAACTTAAATTAGCGTCAACTATAATTCGCGTCAGCTGAAATTAGCGTCAACTGAAATTGGTGTCAACTATAATTCGAGTCAACTGAAATTCGCGTCAGCTATAATTCGCGTCAACTGAAATTAGCGTCAACTATAATTCGCGTCAACAGAATTTCAAGTCAACTATAATTCGCGTCAACAGAATTTCAAGTCAACTATAATTCGCGTCAGCTATAATTCGCGTCAGCTGAAATTAGCGTCAGCTATAATTCGCGTCAGCTGAAATTAGCGTCAACTTTAATTCACGTCAACTGAAATTAGCGTCAACTATAATTCGCGTCAACAGAATTTCGCGTCAACTATAATTCGCGTCAAATTCTCGTCTATCAAATGAGGTGAATCGCGAATATAAGAAATAAAGATTAGTGATCAGAGACATTATTAGCTCGTTGCTTTTCTCCACTTTCCGAGGAGAGAGAGAGAGAGAGAGAGAGAGAGGAGAGAGAGAGAGAGAGAGAGAGGAATAAAAAAAACTCAATGCCTCTTTGAGACACAATCTCAGCTTATACTAATTAAATGAGATATTTTAAATTCACCCGAAATTAATTAACGCTAACAAAGTCATTCTCTCTCTCTCTCTCTCTCTCGATTTCTTGTCGAAGAAGACTTTAATGAAATTCAAGTAATACTTGATGGTTAAGGTCCCTCGTTGGTGCTTTGGTTATGTAATTCCAATACACACACCACACACACACACACACACATATATATATATATATATTTATATAAAATTAATACAATCTATTAAAAAATATCTAAATAAAAATATATTAATATTCAGTTTAACTTCATAACTAAAAACGGTTAGGTTAAATAAAACTTTGAAAGATTGCATATAATTTTCTAAAATATTTCTTCAATCTAAAATTATCTATAATTTTAATAAATGTCCAAATAATCCCTTACCCCTAAACTACAAATATATATATATATATATATATATATTATATATATGTATATATATATAGATATATATATATATATATATATATGTTTATATATATACAATAAATATCTATCTATCTATCTATCTCTATATATATATATATATACACACACACTCATATATATATATATATATAATATATATATATATATATATATATATACAAATATACATATATATATTGTAAAAATCATGGACTACTTAGCTAGCCCATAGGAGTCGGATTTAAGCGGCAATTTGATACAATTAAACCCAAAAACTCAAGATATCTCAAATTAAGATTTAATCAAAATTAATCCTTATTACTGATGTACTTAAGGCCTATGCTGTTGTGCTAACATTGAAAAAACAAAAAGGAAACACAACCTTATTAATAAGCTACTTAAGGTCTATATTACCTTAATGATCGTTTGACATTTTGAGCTTAAAATCACCCAAATTGAGGATAGATAGCGAAAAAGGAATTGGTATTATAATAATAATAATAATAATAATAATAATAATAATTATTATTATCATTATTATTATTATTACTTTCTAAGCTACAACCCTAATTGGAAAAGCAAGATGCTATAAGCCCAGGGGCTCCGACAGGGAAAATAGCCCAGTGAGGAAAGGAAACAAGGGAAAATAGAATATTTTAAGAACAGCAAAACACGCAAATAAATATTTCCTACATAAACAAGAACAACTTAAAAAAAAAAAAAAAAAAAAAGAGAAGAAATTAAATACAAGGCTAGAAAGTAGGTGTAGCTATGGTTTTTAATAATGCTTACCGTACACCATGTTAAATGCAACAATATATAAATAAAAACCAACCTTGTTATATATCTCAGAAACGCCTGTATTACCATACCGCTAGAATCATCATTTATTTATTTTTCCTTATTTCCATTCCTCCCTGGGCTATTTTTCCCAGTTGGAGCCCTTGGGCTTATAGCATCATGCTTTCTAACTAGGGTTGTAGCTTGGCTAATAATAATAATAATAATAATAATAATAATAATAATAATAATAATCGTCCGGTAAACCTTAAAAATTCAAGCAACCTTATTTCCTTTCCTCCCTGGGCTATTTTTCCCAGTTGGAGCCCTTGGGCTTATAGCATCTTGCTTTCTAACTAGGGTTGTAGCTTGGCTAATAATAATAATAATAATAATAATAATAATAATAATCGTCCGGTAAACCTTAAAAATTCAAGCAACCTTATTTCCTTTCCTCCCTGGGCTATTTTTCCATTTTGGAGCCCTTGGACTTATAGCATCTTGCTTTCTAACTAGGGTTGTAGCTTGGCTAATAATGATAATAATAATAATAATAATAATCGTCAAGCAAAACTAGACTCTATTAATCAACGCATAAGATCTAGTATCCCTTACCATCCTGGGGCGTGGTGAACGCCTGCATGTTAGAAGGAACCCCAAGGACGCCCTTGTAGTGGGGCAGCAGGAGGAACCAGTAGGACGTGTATGGTTCGAGATCGTCCAGAACGTACGTGTTCCGACTCTGTATGAGTGTGTAGCCCAGGATGCGTAGATCTGAAAGGAAGAGTTAATGAAGACTGTTAATTCTTTCTAAAAAAAAAACCTGTTGATTAAGGTATTGTGTTATTATCAAGGTATTGTGATGTTAATCAAGATATTTCGATGTTGTTAATCAAGGTATTGTGATGTTAATAAAGGTATTGTGGGTAGTGTTAACTAAGGTATTGTGACGTTAATAAAGGTATTGTAAGCAGTTTCAACTAAGGTATTGTAACGTTAATAAAAGTATTGTGGGTAGTTTTAACTAAGGTATTGTGATAATGTTAATCAAGATATTGTGATGTTTGTGATATTATTAATAAAGGTATTGTGGGTAGTGTTAGCTAAGGTATTGTGATATTGTTAATTAAGGTATTGTTATGTTAATAAATGTATTGTGGGTAGTGTTAACTAAGGTATTGTGACGTTAATAAAGGTATTGTGGGTAGTGTTGGTATTATGATGTAAATAAAGGTATTGTGGGTAGTGTTGGTATTATGACGTTAATAAAGGCATTGTGGGTAGTTTTAACTAAGGTATTGTTACGTTAATAAAGGTATTGTGGGTAGTGTTAGCTAAGGTATTGTGATATTGTTAATTAAGGTATTGTGATATAGGTAATCAAGATATTGTGATGTTAATCAAGGTATTGTGACCTTAATAAAGGCATTGTGGGTAGTTTTATCTAAGGTATTGTGATAGTGTTAATCAAGGTACTGTGATGTTTGTGATATTGTTAATTACGGGATTGTGATATGGGTAATCAAGATATTGTGATGTTGTTGATTAGGGTATTGTGATGTTAATAAAGGTATTGTGATGTTGTTGATTAGGGTATTGTGATGTTAATAAAGGTATTGTGTTTATTGTTAATCAAGGTATTGTGACGTTAATAGAGGTATTGTGGGTAGTATTAATCAAGGATTGTGATAATGTTAATAAAGGTATTGTGATAGTTTTAACTAAGGTATTGTGATGATGTTAATAAAGGTATTGTGATAGTTTTAACTAAGCTATTGTGATGTTAATAAAGGTATCGTGGGTAGTGTTAACCAAGGTATTGTGATAATGTTAATGAAGGTATTGTGGGTAGTGTTAACTAAGTTATTGTGGTGTTCATAAAGGTATTAAGGGTAGTTTTATCTAAGGTATTGTTATGTTAATAAAGGTATTGTGGGTAGTGTTAGCTAAGGTATTGTGATGTTAATAAAGGTATTATAGGTAGTTTCACCTAAGGTATTGTGATATTGTTAATTAATGTATTGTGATATGGGTAATCAAGATATTGTGATGTTGTTAATTAAAGTATTGCAATAGTGTTAAGGTACTGTGATACAATTTAAGGCATTATGATGTAGTATTATCAATTGTGATAGTGTTAATCAGGGTATTGTGATACTGGTAATCAAGGTATTGTGATAGAGTTAATCAAAGTAATTGTGATAGCGTTGATTAAGGTATTGTGATATTGTTAATGAAAGTACTGTGATATGGTTAATTGAGATATTTTAATATTTTTAATAAATGTATTGTGATTTTGTTAATTAAGGTATTGTAATATTGTTAATGAAGGTATTGTGATAGTATTAAATCATTGTAATATTGTTAAATAAGTACAATATTATTGTGATTTTGTTAATTAAGGTATTGTAATATTGTTAATGAGGTATTGTGATAGCATTAATTAAATTATTGTAATATTGTTAAATAAGTACAATATTATTGTGATTTTGTAATTAAGGTTTTGTAATATTGTTAATGAAGGTATTGTGATAGCATTAAATCATTGTAATATTGTTAATGAAGGTATTGTGATAGCATTAATAAAGGTATTGTAATATTGTTAATGAAGGTATTGTGATAGTATTAATTAAATCATTGTATTATTGTTAAATAAGTACAATATTATTGTGATTTTGTTAATTAAGGGTATTGTAATATTGTTAATGAAGGTATTGTGATCGCATTAAATCATTGTAATATTGTTAAATAAGTACAATATTATTGTGATTTGTAATTAAGGTATTGTAATATTGTTAATGAAGGTATTGTGATAGCATTAAATCATTGTAATATTGTTAAATAAGTACAATATCATTGTAATTTTTGTTAATTAAGGTATTATAATATTGTTAATGAAGGTAGTGTGATAGTATTAATCAAATCATTGTAACATTGTTAATAAGTACAATATTATCAATTAAGACAAAAATAACAATAAACAGCAAATAGACAAAATAAATAACCCCTAAAAATATATATAAAACCAGACCTATGTTAAAAAAAAAACTTTTCAAAATGTCTAACTGTACATCTCATCTTGGTCTCTCGCAAACGAAAATGTCAAACTTGTAAACAATAGCCGATTTTCTTCTATATTTCATC
>NW_027168719.1:52500-59167 GCF_036898095.1 Palaemon carinicauda
ATAACACCAGATGATATAGTGGTTTTCACGTAATTTATCAATGAAAGAAAGTGAAAAAACTCAAACTAAGTTAATTGGGAAAAAAAGCTAGAAGACGAAAAGGGACCATATACTTATTATTATTACTAGCCAAGCTACAACCCTAGTTGGAAAAGCAAGATGCTATAAGCCCAAAGGGCTCCAACAGGGAAAAAATATTAAAATGTAAAAGTAATGCAAGTTGGGAGCTTTTAATTATTGTTTACAGTGAGCCGCAAATAGTACAAATGAAGGTTGTATCCTCTGCTTAGTAAGCCCAAGACCGAAAAAAAAGGCAATTTAATTATTGAAAAAAATTTTCTCATTAAGTGCCTTGACTACAAACTCCATATTTGTAAAATGGAACTGAAACTCCAAATTTATATATTGGAAATTATTACTCCAAATTCATATAATGGAATTAATACTGCATATTTATATAATGGAATTGAAACTCCATATTTATAATAATGGCAAATATTACTCCCATATTTGTATGATGAAAATTGATACTCCATATTTGTATAATGGAATTAATACCCCATATTCATGTAATGGAATTAATACTCCATATTTGTATAATGAAGTTGACACTCCATATCTATTACAATGGAAATATTACTCTATATTTCATATAAAGGGAATTAATACTTCATATTTGTATAATGGAATTAAAACTCCATATTCATATAATGGAATTGAAACTCCATATTTATATAGTGAAAATATTACTCCATATTTGTATAGTGAAATTGATACTCCACATTTCTATAAAATGTATTACGTTATTTACTCAATAATTTGGTCCTTTGACCAAGACCCCCAATATCAAGAAAACTTGAATTAAGTTCTATAAGATCAAGATGTCCCCTTAAATCACGTTTTTCCCTCTGGCAATGGTGATGAATTTCCGCTCTGGCAATGGTGATGAGAAGCCAAGGGAAATGATTTATCATAAAATGTACATTTTCAAAGATTGAGTCAAAACGATAGAACTATAAATGTAATTAAGTAAGATTTTTATACTTCCCGATACTGGAGTGAAGTTGATTGAATTTTGCACGTGTGTATGTATGTGTGTGTCTATATATATATATATATATATATATATGTATATATAATTATATATAAATATATATATATATATAAATAAATATATATGTATGTATATATATATGTATGTATATTATATTATATATATAAATGTAATATATATATATATATATACACACATTATATATATATATATATATATATGTATATATATATAAATATATATATATATATATATATATATAACATACAAACACAAGCCATTTCTAGTGCAGCAGGACAAAGGCCTCAGACATGTCAATTCATGTCAGAGATTTGGCCAATTTTCATCACCACGATAGTGCGGATTGTAAGAGATTTTCGTCTGATAGCGCACAGCAAACCAACCTAGTATAGGTGGCCCTGACTATTACAGCTTTGTTTTGACAAAAGAAGCTGGGTGAAGTTGAGAATAGTAGCCTAGGAGCAATCGCGGACCCAGCAATCGTGATTTTGAGTGCTGTACCATTCGGTTAAAAGGTCCCTGTACTAAACATGTAAAAAAGATAGGTTTCCATGTAACACCCGATAAGAAACCACCTCCCAAAAGTAACAAAAAGTAGCTGAGTTCCTTATTCAAGACTGCAATGTTTACACCCAGTAAGCCATCCCCATTTCTCATATATTCAAGATTAAAATCATATGGGTGACTCCGGAACTCTTTCCAAACTTCTGTTTTTCCCAGATCTAATAAGTTTTTTTTTAATTTATCAATGATTGTTACAATTAGCCATAAATTATTTAATGAGAGAGAGAGAGAGAGAGAGAGAGAGAGAGAGAGAATTTCGACAAATATTAGCTCTAACTACCAGCGGAGAATTATGGCTTACATCTGTGACTACTAATATATATATATATATATATATATATACATTACAGTATATATATATATATATTATATATACTGTATGTATATATATATATATATATATATAAAAACCTACCAGTATGTCTACTTCCTTGTCATTTCTTCTTCTGAAATTAGGCAAATGCTGTAAACAAAAAAAGATAAAATTATAAAATAAAGTGTAGATATAAGAAAAAAATAAATTAATAGATGACTTTAATTAAACTAAACGAAGATTCTAATATCTTGAAAACATAATATAATTAATGCATAAATAAAATAACAACGACTAACAAATAAAATGTCATGAAAATAATATTAATTTCATGAAATTCTAATGTTAATATTATTAATTGCAAAAAAAAAAAAAAAAAAAAAATAGGAAATGGAATCCAATGCCTTTATAAAGACGACCAAAGTGAGGCCTGTCTCACAATGCCGTCTAAACATCCTTCATAAAATTTCTCAATGTTACAAGCAAAAAGTCTTGGCTGACTGGTAGAAGTATTAGAAAGCAAGGGTCGTCAGATGCAGGAAGTACAGAAGTCTTTAGCAAACATATGTTAAGAATTACACCGAGATTCTCTTGGGGAGGTAGATGAAATGCTGATGATTTCGTCTGCGGGAGCTACGAGGAGCCGCTACTACTAATTTTCAGTAAAACTTTTAGGGGCGAGGTTGCTTAGATCTATTGCTTTACTCCACTTGCAATTACAACCGAGGCGTCTGGTAGCAACAAGTCCGGATTGAACCGCAGACCTTATGGTTGAGAACCAATTGCACTTTCCCTCTTTATATATATGCATTTGTATATATATATATATATATATATTACATATACTGTACATACATGGCTAATTTCAGAAGGTTTGGCCATGCGCGAAGAACAGGAGACTTTCAAGGGCGAAAATTGTTATGCACGGCCAATTTCAGAAGGTTTGGTCATGAGGGAAGAACAGAAGACTTTAAAGGGCGAAAATTGTTTATACACGGCCAATTTCAGAAGGTTGGTCCATGTGGGAAGAACAGAAGACTTTAAAGGGCAAAAATTGTTACACACGGCCAATTTCAGAAGGTTTGGTCATGTGGGAAGAATAGAAGACTTTAAAGGGCGAAAAATTGTTAAACACGGCCAATTTCAGAAAGGTTTGATCATGTGAGAAGAACAGAAGACTTTAAAGGGCAAAAATTTGTTATACATGGCTAATCTCAGAAGGTCTGGTCATGTGAGAAGAACAGGAGAATTTGGAGGGTGAAAACTGTTAGTAGGGGATGCGGCTGGGGATACCAAGTAATGTTTATATACATGGATACAAAAATGTGATGAAAATGTCCTTGATATATAGGAAGGGGCAAGTGTCCTGCAGGATACAAGGAAAGAGTCCTACAGGATATAAAATGAATGGCTTAGTGCAATGTTTGCACCTGTGAGGGTGCATGAAGCAGCACAGTCTGTGGAAGTTTTTACAGCAAACTGGGCTCATCCATGATAACCACTATTTAAAGTGTGGACGTGACGGTTACTGCATTTTCTGTTTTTCGCCAGAGCCATCCTATTTGTGAAATATAGTTTAATTTTAAAGAAATAAATGACCCTTTACTCTTTAAAAAGTTTGCAATTACTCAGTAGTGCTTAAATAAAAACTACAGCCAAAATCCAGCAATTTCACAGTGTAAACAAACCCTAAACATGGCGAGTGATCCCCGCAGAGTTTAACAAACTCATAAATAAAGTTTAAATCACTGAAAAGTGGCGAGTGAACCCCGCAGGTTTAAGGGAGCATCAGAACAAATTAAATTTGAAGAACTCCAATTAATGTAGGATAAGACCTCTCTCTCTCTCTCTCTCTCTCTCTCTCTCTCTCCATGTAGGTGGATGAAGGAAAGTTTTCAAAGAAAAATAAATGCACCGGCAAGGGGTTCGGGAAATGAGATTAGAAGCTGCTGGACTTTAGCAGAAAGCATAGGAGTGTACAAACGCATGCTCTCTCTCTCTCTCTCTCTCTCTCTCTCTCTCTCTCTGTATATATATATATATATATATATATAAAATTTCTCTTTATGTATATGCATATATATACAGAGAGAGAGAGAGAGAGAGAGAGAGAGAGTATATAAATATATATATACACACACACACACATATATATTATATATATATATATAATCTCTATATATACAGAGAGAGAGAGAGAGAGAGAGAGAGAGAGAGACTCATGGTTTTGTAGTCATTATATTCGTTTCAGAAAAAAACACCCGGGTTCGATCCCCAAGGGAGCGGGACAGCTTTAGGTACGTCCATTTAAATCCCATGGAGTTGATGACCATACAGTATGCCCTCGAGACAGACAGACAGACATATACATACAGACAAATGCCCCATTCATGTTTTCATCTGCTGGTTGGTGGATGAAACCCTTGTGCACGAGTTTTTCCCCTGGTCTTAAAGCCATCTGAGGATATTCGTTGGTTATAGATTAGCTACATAAGTAAAACAAATGAGTCTGCTCCATATATTCTTAGCTATATTTATAAATACTCTCCTTTTTACCTTTCTCTTACCAAAATTTCTCTTGCATCTATAACCATATCTTCGTAACACAAAGGTATTCCATCACTTTTCGCATTATTATCTCTTTTACGGGCTGCTCTTGTGCAAGAGCCCGTGTCTTGCTATAGGCAAGGCGTTCTTGAATGACAGAATGAACCAAGGTATATAGTTTTTTCTGCTGTTTTTTTTTTTTTTTGCTACTTTTACTGTTTTTTTCCAGTGTTTTATGCTTTTCTTTACGTTTTTCTGGTTTTTTTTTTTTGCGGGTTTTAACGTTTTACCGGTGTTTTTTGGGGGTTTTAACAATTTTCTGGTTTTAACTATGTTTTATACCGTTTTTTTTTCTGGTGTTTTTTCGTGGGTTTGTACTGTTTTTCCTGTGTTTTTCGCTTTCATTTAACGTTTTCCGTGTTTTTTCACGGTTTTTAAACAATTTCTGGGTTTTCTTTGCGTTTTTATAACAAACGTTTCTCCGGTGGTCTAGAGCGGTTTTTAAAAATTTTTCCGGTTTTTTTTTTTGGGTTTTTCAACGTTTCTCCGGTGTTTTTCACGGTTTTTAAACATTTTCCGGGTTTTTCTTTGTGTTTTTTTTAACGTTTCTCCGGTGTCTATAGCGGTTTTTAACGTTTATCCGTGTTTTTCGCGGTTATATAACGTTTTTCGGTTTTTTTTTTCAAGTTTTACCAGTGTTTTCCACGGTTGATAAAGTTATTCCGGGAGTTTCTAGGTTAATTCCCGTTTCCAGTGCTTTTCGCAGTTTTTTTTTGGTTTTTTCAGGCTTTTATCATTTTTCCAGTGGTTTTTTTTTCAGATTTTTTTTAACGTTTCTGGTTTTTTTTTTTTGTCGTTTTCATGTTTTCCGGTGTTTTTTTCACGTTTTTTTTTTTTAATGTTTTTTCTGTGTTTCTCAAAGTTATTCCGGTGTTTTTACCGCGGTTTTTTAAATGTTTTTTTCGGTGTTTCTCAAAGTTATTCCGGTGTTTTTCCGCGGTTTTTACAATTTTCCGGTTTCTCGAGGCTTTTTTCCAGTGTTTCTCACGGTTTTTTTTCGGTGTTTTTTCTCCGTTTTTTTACCTTTTTCCGGTGTTTTTTTGCGGCTTTATCGGAGTTTTTCGCGGTTTTTTACTGATTTTCAGGCATTTTCTCACGGTTTTTACTGTTTTTTCAGGCATTTCTCACGATTTTTTCGCTGTTTTTTCGTAGTTTTATACTGTTTTTCCGGTGTTTCTAACTGCTTTTTCCGTGGTTTTTTATACCATTTTCCTATACCTCCTCGTATCAAGAAGCCTTTCTTACCCAGACTGGAAGGACATATCTAAAGGGGATACGTCTTTTAATCTCGCCAATCACAGAAATAGTGGAGAAGGTAAACAAAAAGGACCATCAAATTTCGGGGCAGATTCGAAGATGGAGTGTAAACAACAGATCTTCTTTTGTTTTCATTTTTTTTTGTTTGTTTGTTTTGTATTTGTTGATTAAGTGTTTTTATCTTATAGGTGGTGTTTTAAGTAGATGATTTATTTATTTCGCTTAGTTATTGATTTTGGGGAATGATTGTGTAATAATGTATTGTATATTATTGTGAATAGATTTATGAATATATGTAAGTATATACACCATGTATGTATGTATGGATGTGTATATATATATATATATATATTATATATATATACACTATATATATACATATATATATATGTATATATAATATTATATATATATATATATAAAATCCCCACAACAAATAAAAAAACAATAATAATCTTTAGTTTTTGTCCTTCCCACTCAATTAAAATCCCGAAAAAATATTTCAAAAAAAAAAAAGCACATTGAAAAAAACTATAATCATAAATATTTTTTGTCCTTCCTATTCAATTAAAAAACCCCCAAAAAAATATTTCCATACCTCAAAAAAAAAAAAAAAAAAAAAAAAAAAAAAAATAAAATCACTTACCAATCTCCAAGCCAGGGTAGCGGAGCGCGAGGAGGTGGGGGCTGGGTGCCCCTGTTCTAAAGTGGGGTTCAGAAGGGCGGCTCTGGCTTCTACCTCATCTACGCCCACAATTCCCATGCTCACGGAACCTCTGGCTACGCCCCCACCCACGGACGTGCACTGGGAGCATGAGGCCTCCTACCTGGAATAAAGATTTTGGGGTTTT
>NW_027168720.1:0-10000 GCF_036898095.1 Palaemon carinicauda
CAAGCTGTCTTTGCATTGACGTCATCAGCAAGGTCGTTGACGGAACTTTCTGGTAATGTGGCCAAGACTATTGAACTATGTAAATTGTGGATGTCTTCATTTGAATTTCTATGAATTCTTAATGAAATAAGTGTCTCTGACGAACTGTATTTGCATGTTTCCAAATTGGGAAACTTTTGAATCTTCTCTGCATCGGTTGACTGTAAATATACGTTTGAATAGGATAGGATGTAATATAAAGTGTGAGTAAGGATTCGTATATTTGGGATATTTATATCTGTACACGCATAAATTTGTCGTCACGTAATCACACATATATCTATCTATCTATCTATCTATCTATCTATATATATATATATATATATATATTTGCACATACATATAAATATAATATACATACGTAACACACACACACACACACACACATATATATATATATATATATAATGTATATATATATAATCCCGAAGTAGAGAGAATCCAAATATTAGGTGTATAATATATGGCCTATATATATATATATATATACATACATACATACATATATATATATATATATATATACATATATATATATGTAATTACACACACATACCCTTTCAGGGGGGGTATACCTTAACGTGGTCAAAGGGTTTGCATATCGTCTTGATCAATAAAGTTGTACTCTTCAGGGCCACCCATATTAGGTTGTTTTGCTGTGAACGATCAGACTGAAGTCTCCCACCATCACCAATCCGTAGTAGCTAGCGTGGTGAGGAAATTGGGCAGACCTCATAAATGACCAAGAACATGTCTGAGGCCTTTCCCTTGCAGTTTACTAGAATCGGTAGCAGTTGTTATGTTTGTTGTTGTTGTTATTGTATGTGTGCAGACAGTATATATATATATATATGTGTGTGTGTGTGTGTGTATATATATATACATATATATATATATATATGTATATATGTGTATATATATATATATATGTGTGTGTGTGTGTATATATATATATATATATAGATATATATACATACATATACATATATATACGTGTATAGATAGCTATATATATATATATATATAGACTCCCCCACACATACTCGCACACACACACACACACACACATATATATATATATATATAGACCCACAAACGCCCACACACGTGCATTATGTAGTCGTTTTATTTAACAGTTTTTGCTGAATCTCGACGTACACGAAGCGCCTAATATTTTCAAACAGTATTTTATTCATATCCCATACCTATTCTAAACTTCTAAGCTAAAACTATCATTATGTTGTTAGCTTTATTCCAATATACTTTAAAGCCTTCATCAGGGCTATAGTACTTTTAAAAATGAATTTACAATATGACCACATTACAATCAGGGATTATATGTCCAGAAAATGGCATCCAATCAGAATTGTGTAAAATAACAGAAGTTTTGTTTAATTCAGGTAGATTGGTGTAAGCATTCCATCAAGCCTCATTGGCCTTGAAGGTCTTGTAATAATAATAATAATAATAATAATAATAATAATAATAATAATAATAATAATAATAATAATAATAATAATAATAATGGTAATGAAAAATATAATAATAATAATAATAATAATAATAATAATAATAATAATAATAATAATAATAATAAATGTAATGAAAAATATAATAATAAAAATAATAATAATGATAACAATATTGGTAATGAAAAAGATAATAATAATGATAAAAATAATAATAATAATAATATTAATAATGATAATAATAATAATAATAATAATAATAATGGTAATGAAAAAGATAATAATAATAATAATAATAATAATAATAATAATAATAATAATAATAATAATAATAATAATAATAATAATAATAATACTTGCTCTGGTGGTTTGCAATGAAATGTACACCTGCTGGAGAGTTGAGCCTATTCTGGGGACACCTCGATATGCAAGGTGAGATACCGCCGTGCAAACCTAACCACATATGCAGCCATAAGCTACATATAGCCATCTTCTTGGTGATAATTTTCAATGTCTGTGATAAGGTCTGTTACGGGTGAGTTTTCGTAATGTATATCTTTATATACTATTTAAGATGATCTCAATATTTCCCCTGAACTGGAAAATTGGTAAGTAGGTTATCCAAGGCTAGAGAAGCTTTCTTTTTCAGGTCCAGTGATTTTTAGATCGTCAATGAATTCTTGAATGGATTTCAGTGAATACCCTATGGTTGCGTATGGCTTAAGATATTGTTTGGGACCATTATCATTATTATTATTAGTAGTAGTAGTAGTACTAGTAGTAGTAGTAGTAGTAGTAGTAGTAATAGTAGTATAGATCAACTTTCTGAAAAAAAAAAAATTCAAGAAATTAGAATGCTCTACAAAAAAAAAAAAAAAATGTCGAAAATGTTGAGAACGTTTCAATGTTGTCCAAAATAATGAAAAAAAAAAATCATTCTAACATTTATGAAATACTTCAAAGGTTTTCGATGTCTGTGTGATTGGGCGAGAAGCAGCGATGCGAAAAAGTTATATAATATTCTATCATTTTTCTTATCTTCCGGCAGTTTTTTTTTTATAAAAAGAAAGTTATGTCCTTTTTTATTCTTTTTTTTATCTCTGCTATTTTTTTTCTTTTTTTAAAGAAAGCTGTGTCCTTTTTCATCCATATTCATGCAAAAAAATTTCCATTTTGACGTGTTCCATGCGAATGTTTATCCATTTTGACGTATTACATGCGAATATTTATCCATTTTGACGTGTTCCATGAGAATATTTATCCATTTTGACGTATTACATGCGAATATTTATCCATTTTGACGTATTACATGCGAATATTTATCCATTTTGACGTGTTCCATGAGAATATTTATCCATTTTGACGTGTTCCATGCGAATATTTATCCATTTTGACGTGTTCCATGCGAATGTTTATCCATTTTGACGTATTACATGCGAATATTTATCCATTTTGACGTGTTCCATGAGAATATTTATCCATTTTGACGTATTACATGCGAATATTTATCCATTTTGACGTATTACATGCGAATATTTATCCATTTTGACGTGTTCCATGAGAATATTTATCCATTTTGACGTGTTCCATGCGAATATTTATCCATTTTGACGTGTTCCATGCGAATATTTATCCATTTTGACGTATTACATGCGAATATTTATCCATTTTGACGTATTACATGCGAATATTTATCCATTTTGACGTATTACATGCGAATGTTTATCCATTTTGACGTGTTCCATGCGAATGCTTATCCATTTTGAAGTGCTCCATGCGAATGTTTATCCATTTTGACGTGTTCCATGCGAATGTGTATCCATTTTGACGTGTTCCATGCGAATGCTTATCCATTTTGACGTGTTCCATGCGAATGTTTATCCATTTTGACGTGTTCCAGGTGAATATTTATCCATTTTGACGTGTTCCATGCGAATATTTATCCATTTTGACGTATTACATGCGAATATTTATCCATTTTGACGTATTACATGCGAATGCTTATCCATTTTGACGTATTACATGCGAATATTTATCCATTTTGACGTATTACATGCGAATGCTTATCCATTTTGACGTGTTCCATGCGAATGTTTATCCATTTTGAAGTGTTCCATGCGAATGCTTATCCATTTTGACGTGTTCCATGCGAATGTTTATCCATTTTGACGTGTTCCATGCGAATGTTTATCCATTTTGACGTGTTCCATGCGAATGTTTATCCATTTTTGACGTGTTCCATGCGAATGTTTATCCATTTTGACGTGTTCCATGCGAATGTTTATCCATTTTGACGTGTTCCATGCGAATGTTTAATCCATTTTGACGTGTTCCATGCGAATGTTTATCCATTTTGACGTGTTCCATGCGAATGTTTATCCATTTTGACGTGTTCCATGCGAATGCTTATCCATTTTGACGTGTTCCATGCGAATGCTTATCCATTTTGACGTGTTCCATGCGAATGCTTATCCATTTTGACGTGTTCCATGCGAATGCTTATCCATTTTGACGTGTTCCATGCGAATGTTTATCCATTTTGACGTGTTCCATGCGAATGCTTATCCATTTTGACGTGTTCCATGCGAATGCTTATCCATTTTGACGTGTTCCATGCGAATGCTTATCCATTTTGACGTGCTCCATGCGAATGTTTATCCATTTTGACGTGTTCCATGCGAATGCTTATCCATTTTGACGTGCTCCATGCGAATGTTTATCCATTTTGACGTGTTCCATGCGAATGTTTATCCATTTTGACGTGTTCCATGCGAATGCTTATCCATTTTGACGTGCTCCATGCGAATGTTTATCCATTTTGACGTGTTCCATGCGAATGTTTATCCATTTTGACGTGTTCCATGCGAATGCTTATCCATTTTGACGTGTTCCATGCGAATGCTTATCCATTTTGAAGTGCTCCATGCGAATGTTTATCCATTTTGAAGTGCTCCATGCGAATGTTTATCCATTTTGACGTGTTCCATGCGAATGTTTATCCATTTTGACGTGTTCCATGCGAATGTTTATCCATTTTGACGTGTTCCATGCGAATGCTTATCCATTTTGACGTGTTCCATGCGAATGTTTATCCATTTTGACGTGTTCCATGCGAATGCTTATCCATTTTGACGTGTTCCATGCGAATGCTTATCCATTTTGACGTGTTCCATGCGAATGTTTATCCATTTTGACGTGTTCCATGCGAATGCTTATCCATTTTGACGTGTTCCATGCGAATGCTTATCCATTTTGACGTGTTCCATGCGAAATTTTATCCATTTTGACGTGTTCCATGCGAATGTTTATCCATTTTGACGTGTTCCATGCGAATGTTTATCCATTTTGACGTGCTCCATGCGAATGTTTATCCATTTTGACGTGTTCCATGCGAATGTTTATCCATTTTGACGTGTTCCATGCGAATGCTTATCCATTTTGACGTGCTCCATGCGAATGTTTATCCATTTTGACGTGTTCCATGCGAATGCTTATCCATTTTGACGTGTTCCAGGCGAATGTTTATCCATTTTGACGTGTTCCATGCGAATGTTTATCCATTTTGACGTGTTCCAGGCGAATGTTTATCCATTTTGACGTGTTCCATGCGAATGTTTATCCATTTTGACGTGTTCCATGCGAATGCTTATCCATTTTGACGTGTTCCATGCGAATGTTTATCCATTTTGACGTGTTTCATGCGAATGTTAATCCATTTTGACGTGTTCCAGGTGAATATTTATCCATTTTGACGTGTTCCATGAGAATATTTATCCATTTTGACGTGTTCCAGGCGAATATTTATCCATTTTGACGTGTTCCAGGCGAATATTTATCCATTTTGACGTGTTCCAGGCGAATATTTATCCATTTTGACGTGTTCCAGGCGAATGCTTATCCATTTTGACGTGTTCCATGAGAATATATTATCCATTTTGACGTGTTCCATGAGAATATTTATCCATTTTGACGTGTTCCATGCGAATATTTATCCATTTTGACGTGTTCCAGGCGAATATTTATCCATTTTGACGTGTTCCAGGCGAATATTTATCCATTTTGACGTGTTCCATGAGAATATATTATCCATTTTGACGTGTTCCATGAGAATATTTATCCATTTTGACGTGTTCCATGCGAATATTTATCCATTTTGACGTGTTCCAGGCGAATGCTTATCCATTTTGACGGTTCCCAGCGAATGTTTGTCCATTTTGACGTGTTCCAGGCGAATGCTTATCCATTTTGACGTGTTCCAGGCGAATATTTATCCATTTTGAAGTGTTCCATGCGAATATTTATCCATTTTGACATGTTCCAGGCGAATATTTATCCATTTTGAAGTGTTCCATGCGAATGTTTATTCAATTTGACGTGTTCCATGCGAATATTTATCCATTTTGACATGTTCCAGGCGAATATTTATCCATTTTGACGTGTTCCATGCGAAATTTTTTTCCATTTTGATGTGCTCCATGCAAATGTTCATTTTGCCGTGTTCCATGCGAATGTTTGTCCATTTTGACGTGTTTCATGCGAATGTTTATTCAATTTGACGTGTCCCTTTACGAATGTTTGTCCATTTTGACGTGCTCCATGCAAATGTTTGTTCATTTTGACGTGCACCATGCAATTGTTTGTCCATTTTGACGTGCTCCATCCAAATGTTTGTTCATTTTGACGTGTTCCATGCGAAAGTTTTTCTCCATTTTGACGGTTCAATGCGACCTCCATGTGAAGGTTTGTCTATTTTTACATATTCCATGCAAATGTTTATCCACCTTGACGTGTTCTGTGCGTAGTTTTGCCCATTTCAACGTGTTCCATGAGAATGTTTGTCCATTTTGACGTGTTTTATGCGAATGTTTGCCCATTTTGACGTGTTCATGTGAATGTGTGCCCATTTTGACGTGTTCTATGTGAATGTGTGCCCATTTTGACGCGTTCTAGACGAGTTTTTCTCCATTTCATCGTGTTTCATGCGAATGTTTGTCCTCTTTTATGTTTTCCATGAGAATGTTTGTCCATTTTAACGTGGTCCATGCTAATGTTTGCAAAGCAGTAATAATATGCATCGTTGTTTAATTTTCTATTAATTTCAAAATTACAAAGGAAATCCTGAACAAAATAGAAACGAAGAATTTTACAGCACAACAAGGCCATTAACGTAAAGATCTCTGGCATTAACATAGAAATGAAAGCGAGCAGCAACTCGGACTAATTTTCCCATTTATATGACAACGTTCGAATGGGAGGTTCGCTTAACCTTTCGGCAATTTACTTATTTTTCTTTCCTTGGAAGATGTATATTGTCATTGGCGACTGCTTGTGTATTACTGTTTATTTAGTGTTAATAGATTTATTTATCAGTGGTTTTCATAGCTGGGTATTATATCATTAAAGCGATATATATTCAATTGATATTTATAAAGATTTTTGGGAAAATATACTGATTTTCTTTCCTTGGAAGATGTATATTGTCTTTAGCGACTGTTTGTGTATTACTGTTTATTTATTTCTAATAAATTTATTGATCAGTGGTTTGCATAGCTGGGTATATCATTAAAGCGATATATATTCAATTGATTTTTATACAGATATTTGGGAAAATATACTGATTTTCTTTCCTTGGAAGATGTATATATTGTCATTAGCGACTGCTTGTGTATTACTGTTTATTTATTTCTAATAAATGTATTGATTACTGGTCTTCATAGCTGGGTATTATATCATTAAAGCGATATATATTCAATTGATTGTTATACAGATAGTTGGGAAAATACATTGATTTTTTTTCCTTGGAAGATGTATATATTGTCTTTAGCGACTGCTTGTGTATTGCTGTTTATTTATTTCTAATAAATGTATTGATCAGTGGTTTTCATAGCTGGGTATTATATCTTTAAAGCGATATATATTCAATTGATATTTATACAGATATTTGGGAAAATATATTGATTTTCTTTCCTTGGAAGATATATATATTGTCATTGGCGACTGCTTGTGTATTACTGTTTATTTAATTCTACTAAATTTATTGATCAGTGGTTTTCATAGCTGGGTATTATTTAATTAAAGCGATATATATTCAATTGATTTTTATAGAGATATTTGGGAAAATATACTGATTTTCTTTCCTTGGAAGATGTATATATTGTCTTTAGCGACTGTTTGTGTATTACTGTTTATTTAATTCTAATAAATTTATTGATCAGTGGTTTTCATAGCTGGGTATTATATCATTAAAGCAATATATATTCAATTGATATTTATACAGATATTTGGGAAAATATGCTGATTTTCTATCCTTGGAAGATGTATATATTGTCATTGGCGACTGTTTGTGTATTACTGTTTATTTAATTCTAATAAATTTATTGATCAGTGGTTTTCATAGCTCGGTATTATATCATTAAAGCGATATATATTCAATTGATATTTATACAGATATTTGGGAAAATATACTGATTTTCTTTCCTTGGAAGATATATATATTGTCATTAGCGACTGTTTGTGTATTACTGTTTATTTAATTCTAGTAATTTTATTGATCAGTGGTTTTCATAGCTGGGTATATCATTAAAGCGATATATATTCAATTGATTTTTATACAGATATTTGGGAAAATATACTAATTTTCTTTCCTTCGAAGATATATATATTGTCATTGGCGACTGTTTGTGTATAATTGTTTATTCATTTCTAATAAATTTATTGATCAGTGGTTTTCATAGCTGGGTATATCATTAAAGCGATATATATTCAATTGATTTTTATACAGATATTTGGGAAAATATACTAATTTTCTTTCCTTCGAAGATATATATATTGTCATTGGCGACTGTTTTTGTATAATTGTTTATTCATTTCTAATAAATTTATTGATCAGTGGTTTTCATAGCTCGGTATTATATCATTAAAGCGATATATATTCAATTGATATTTATACAGATATTTGGGAAAATATACTGATTTTCTTTCCTTGGAAGATATATATATTGTCATTAGCGACTTTGTGTATAATTGTTTATTCATTTCTAATAAATTTATTGATCATTAGTTTTCATAGCTGGGTATTATATCATTAAAGCGATATATATTCAGTTGATTTTTATACAGATGTTTGGGAAAATACACTGATTTTTTTTTCCTTGGAAGATGTATGTATTGTCATTGGCGACTGCTTGTGTATTACTGTTTATTTAATTCTAATAAATTTATTGATCAGTGGTCATTTTGGTTGGGTATTTTATCATTAGAGCGATATATATTCAATTGATTTTGATAAAGATATCGGGAAAATGCCCCTCAGTCAATCGATGTTGCTTTATCAAAGTATTTTTTTTTCACTTGTTGTCTTTCCTCACTAGGCTATTTTCCCTGTAGGGACCTCTGGGATTATAGCATCCTGCTTTTCAAACTAGGGTTATAGCTTAGCAAGCAATAGTAATAGTTATAGTTACTATTTCCCAGTTTTAGAGTCAGTTCAGTATTTCAGAAGTTCAAACTTAAGGGGCCCATACACGTTCAAAAAAATCGTCAAAATTTTGCATCAAAATATTTATATCAAAATTTTGATGCAAAATTTTGACGATTTTATTGAACGTGTATTTAAGCCTTTAGAGTAAATGTTTTCATACTGAACATGTTGACATAAATCTCTCTTCATAGTTTATATATGACAGATATAATTTAACGTTGTTAGTGATCTTAAAATATTTTGTTTTTTTATTCATTACTGCTCGAATATAGTTTATTTGTCTTTTTCCTTTCGTCACTTGGATATTTTCAGTTTTAGAGCCCTGGGGGTTGTAGCTTCCTGATTATAATTATTATTTTTATTGTTATTATTATTATTATTATTATTATTATTATTATTATTATTATTATTATTATTACTTAGTCTTGTTTATTATTTATTATTTATTGTTTATTATTTATTAGTTATAATTGTTATTGTTGTTATTGTTATTATTGTTATTGTTATTATTATTATTATTATTATTATTATTATTATTATTATTATTATTATTATTATTATTATTATTATTATACGAATAAGATCTCAATAACTACCCCACAAAAGAAACGAAAGCCATAAAAACAGAATACTGTCGAAATAAAAGAAAAGGAAAAAAACATAAAAACAAAAACAAAAAACTCCTGTTGTTTACGACTCTATCCTTCAACCCAGAAGGAATCCTTTCCAACCACGGACATAAGATCCTCTTCGGCCTTAGAAAATCCTTTGGGTGAGACTTGGTCTTAGAAGGGCGCAGGAACAGAATAGGAAAAGATACAGAAAGAAAAATCAGTGTTGACAGGTGACTTATTTCTACGTCTTTCGAGTAATCTTTCACGTGTTCTGTGTTCTGTGATGGTACTGATGTTTTAACAAAGAGAAAGGAATAGTTGAGATACCATTTTTGTTTATTATGGGTTTGTGTGTGTATGAATGTATGTACATATGTATATATATATATATATATATG
>NW_027168720.1:17500-30000 GCF_036898095.1 Palaemon carinicauda
CTCGTTTCAAAAATCCAGGAGAATTTTTTTTTTTTTTTTTTTTTTTTTGCAGAAGCAATTTGATGGATAGGATTGCGAAAGGATAAAAGAATCGGTGTAATTTGTATTCAGTTTAATTTTTTGGATTGGAGTAAGATTATTTTCATTGTTTTATTAAAGGCCTAATCAGTAAACAAATCGTTTCCCTTCCTCATACACACGTGAGTATGAGTATGCACTCCCAAAAATTCCTCTACCATCTATCCAGGGTTTCGTTAGTGAGTATGCGTATACACACCCAAAATTCTTCTACCACTCCCAAAATTCCTCTACTATCTATTCAGGATCTCTTTCGTGAGTGCGTATGCACGCCCAAAATTCTTCTACCACTCCCAAAATTCCTCTACTATCTATTCAGGATCTCTTTCGTGAGTATGCGTATACACACCCAAAATTCTTCTACCACTCCCAAAATTCCTCTACTATCTATTCAGGGTCTCGTTCGTGAGTATGCGTATACACACCCAAAATTCTTCTACCACTCCCAAAATTCCTCTACTATCTATTCAGGGTCTCGTTCGTGAGTATGCGTATACACACCCAAAATTCTTCTACCACTCCCAAAATTCCTCTACTATCTATTCAGGGTCTCGTTCGTGAGTATGCGTATACACACCCAAAATTCTTCTACCACTCCCAAAATTCCTCTACTATCTATTCAGGGTCTCGTTCGTGAGTATGCGTATACACACCCAAAATTCTTCTACCACTCCCAAAATTCCTCTACTATCTATTCAGGGTCTCGTTCGTGAGTATGCGTATACACACCCAAAATTCTTCTACCACTCCCAAAATTCCTCTACTATCTATTCAGGGTCTCGTTCGTGAGTATGCGTATACACACCCAAAATTCTTCTACCACTCCCAAAATTCCTCTACTATCTATTCAGGGTCTCGTTCGTGAGTATGCGTATACACACCCAAAATTCTTCTACCACTCCCAAAATTCCTCTACTATCTATTCAGGGTCTCGTTCGTGAGTATGCGTATACACACCCAAAATTCTTCTACCACTCCCAAAATTCCTCTACTATCTATTCAGGGTCTCGTTCGTGAGTATGCGTATACACACCCAAAATTCTTCTACCACTCCCAAAATTCCTCTACTATCTATTCAGGGTCTCGTTCGTGAGTATGCGTATACACACCCAAAATTCTTCTACCACTCCCAAAATTCCTCTACTATCTATTCAGGGTCTCGTTCGTGAGTATGCTTATACACACCCAAAAATTCTTCTACCACTCCCAAAATTCCTCTACTATCTATTCAGGGTCTCGTTCGTGAGTATGCGTATACACACCCAAAATTCTTCTACCACTCCCAAAATTCCTCTACTATCTATTCAGGATCTCTTTCGTGAGTGCGTATGCACGCCCAAAATTCTTTTACTATCTATCCAGGGTCTCGCTCGTGAGTATGTGTATACACACCCAAAATTCTTCTACTATCTATTCAGGATCTCGTTCGTGAGTATGTGCGTGCACTCCCAAAATTCCCCTACTATCTATCCAGGGTCTCCTTCATGAGTATGTGTGTACACTCAAAATTCTTTTACTATCTATCCAGGGTCTTGTTCGTGAGTATGTGTATGCACACCCAACAGGGTTACAAGTTCTCTTGTAACACCGCGTTATCGTGTGTCACAGGGCGTTACATATATGCAGATTGGGTGTCTATACCCACACCGTTTCATAATCTCATTCTTGTCTGGTAGACATTGAAAACCTCCCTTCTCGTCTCCTGGAAATCTGTTTAGTTCTTTGAAATCGAATCATCCTTTGAAAGGCGTATTGTCATTGGCCAGGGAAACCTGCACTACACTTATATACTGTTAAAAAGCCGTAATTTTAATTGAAAATCTACTTAGAATATACTGTTCTCGAGGTAATGTTATCCGAGTTTATTTTAATTTGTGTTATAATTATTGTCTTTTTAAAAATAACTTAATTTTTGAAGATATTAGATTCTGACACTGTTGTAATATCTAACTGATGTCCATACACTGTTAAAAAAAAAAAAAAAAAAAAACGTAATTTTAATTGAAAATTCTACTTAAAATATACCGTTCTCAAGGTAATGTTATCCGAGTTCATTTTAATTTGTGTTATAATTATTGTCTTTTTTTTAAATAACTTCATTTTTAAAGATATCAAATTTTGACACTGTTGTAATATCTGCCTGATGTCCATACACTAAAAAAAAAAAAAAAAAAAAAAAAAAAAAAACCACGTAATTTTAATCGGAAATTCTACGTAATAATATACTCTTCTCAGCTGTATTTCAATAAAATACAGACGACCGTAATTTTACGCTACTTTTTTATTATCTTTTACTGGTTGATGACTGTAATATCACTCCTTTACGTCAGTATATCCTTTTTTAAAACGGCAAATGCCTGTCAAAATTTATTCAAGGACTTTTACAGTTTTTAAAGCAAATTTCTACCTGTGTATCTCATTAAATGGGACAGGGTTAAAAAAAAAGCTTCGTATGAGCTTGCGTAATAAAAAATGTTTAGATAAAAAAAAATATGTAAATTTAATTTAAAAAAATACTCTGAACTTATATGCTTGGACTGTTTAGTTTTTAATCGTTAATGATACCATACAAGTCAAGTATCTCAATTAATGGAACATGGTTAAAAGATAGCTTTGAATGAGGTTATCCAAGAAGAAAATGTCGAAATAAAAAGAAATATAAAGTAAAATTAATAAAAAAAAAAATTATAACCCGCACTATATTTCTTCGTTAGTCCTTTTCACTCCATTATTTTTTTCCATTTTTTTTATTTTATTTTACTACAAGCTACGTATCTCAAGAAATGGAACATGTTTAAAAAATAGCTTTGAATAAAGTTAGGTAAGAAGAAAATATCAAAATAAAAACGAATACTAAATAAAATTAGTAGAAAAAAAAATGATAACCCGTACTAAATTTCTTGGGGAACATGTTTAGAAAATAGCTTTGAATAAAGTTACGTAAGAAGAAAATGTCGAAATAAAAACGAATAATAAGTAAAATTAATAAAAAAAAAAAAATTATAACCCGTACTATATTTCTTCGTTGTTTCCAAAAATATTCCTTTTCACTCCATTATTATTTCCATTATTTTACTTTATTCTGAATCAGGTTACATAAAAAGAAAATGTCGAAATAAAAAGGAATAAAAAGTAAATCTAATTAAGAAAAAGAAAGAAAACGGATAAGCCGTATTATATTTCTTCGTTAGTTTTTAAAAACATTCCTTTTCTCTCCATTATAATTTCCTTTTTTTTTTAATTTGACTATGAAAAGTATCCGTGACTGGAAGTGAGAATTGAACAACCTCGCTAAAGCTACCAGCTGTATGACCATTGATACGGATTTGTAAGTTATGCAACAAGCCCTTGAATGTATTATCGTTTTCTATCTCTCGTTGTTATTGTTATTGTTAACCAGCATTACTGTGGAAAGTTCACGCAGGCGGGAGTAAGTCCCTCTTCGTGGTTTGGAATGTCAGAAGTTCAGTCTTTTTTGTAAATTCTGATTTTGTTGAAGAGGTTGGCTTAAGTCTCGTTTAATAGTTTATATATAACTGATCTATTTTGATGTTGTTAGTGATCTCAGAATATTATATAGTTTTATTCCTTACTTATATATAGCTTATTTTCGATTCCTTATTTCCTTTCTTCACAGAGCTGTTTTTACTGTATATATATATATATATATATATGTATGTGTGTGTGTGTGTGTGTATATATAGATATGTATATATATATATATATATATAAATATATATATATATATATTAGATATATATTATGTATACATATATATATTATATATATATATATATATATATATATATTTATGTATATATATTATATATTATATATTATGTATGTACATTATCAATCTATCTATCTATCTATCTATATATATATATAATATAAATATATATATGTATATATATATATATATATATATATATGATTATTGATATATTGATAGATGAATAAAATTATATTTTCACAGAAAATTTATCTTTCATACTTACAACTTCCATTTTAAGAAGTTTACATCACCCTAATTCAGATTCGTTTTCATTTCTAATGCAGGCAATAAATGAAGAATAATCAAGTTACTAATGGATGGCGGGGAAAAAGGAGGACTTCACTTTAGGATTCTTAAAAGAACTTCATGTCAGGTCTTTACGATAACGAGGTAAGAAGCATCTTCGATCATTTCAAATAGTTTCATCCCTCGACATTAAACCTGAATTAGGAGAAAGGGATGATGGCTGTATAGAATGTCTCAAGTAAGTAAACTATAGGGTTTTTTTTTTTAATCTATTGACTCTTGGATCTCATTTTAAATTTGTCCCAAGTAAGTAAAAAAATGTTTATTTACTCTATCGGCTTTTGGATCTCATTTTAAATTGGTCCCAAGTAAGTAAACAAGTGTTTATTTAATCTATCGGCTTTTGGATCTCATTTTAAATTGGTCCCAAGTAAGTAAACAAGTGTTTATTTAATCTATCGGCTTTTGGATCTCATTTTAAATTTGTCCCAAGTAAGTAAACAAGTGTTTATTTAATCTATCGGCTTTTGGATCTCATTTTAAATTGGTCCCAAGTAAGTAAACAAGTGTTTATTTAATCTATCGGCTTTTGGATCTCATTTTAAATTTGTCCCAAGTAAGTAAACAAGTGTTTATTTACTCTATCGGCTTTTGGATCTCATTTTAAATTGGTCCCAAGTAAGTAAACAAGTGTTTATTTACTCTATCGGCTTTTGGATCTCATTTTAAATTTGTCCCAAGTAAGTAAACAAGTGTTTATTAACTCTATTGGCTCTTGGATCTCATTTTAAATTTGTCCCAAGTAAATAAACAAGTGTTTATTTACTCTATCGGCTTTTGGATCTCATTTTAAATTGGTCCCAAGTAAGTAAACGTTTTTATTTACTCTCTTAACTCTCAAATCATTTAATTTTGTCCCAAGTAAGCAAACAAGTGTTTATTTACTCTATTGGCTCCCAGATCTCAGTTTAAATTGGTCCCCAGTAAGCAAACAAGTGTTTATTTACTCTACTGGCTCTCAGATCTCATTTTAAATTGGTCCCCAGTAAGGAAACAAGTGTTTATTTACTCTACTGGCTCTCAGATCTCATTTTAAATTGGTCCCCAGTAAGCAAACAAGTGTTTATTTACTCTATTGGCTCCCAGATCTCAGTTTAAATTGGTCCCCAGTAAGCAAACAAGTGTTTATTTACTCTACTGGCTCTCAGATCTCATTTTAAATTGGTCCCCAGTAAGCAAACAAGTGTTTATTTACTCTATTGGCTCCCAGATCTCAGTTTAAATTGGTCCCCAGTAAGCAAACAAGTGTTTATTTACTCTGCTGGCTCTCAGATCTCATTTTAAATTGGTCCCAAGTGAGTAAACATATGTTTATTTACTCTATCGGCTCTCAGATTATTTAAATTTGTCCCAAGTAAGTAAACAAGTTGTTTATTTACTCTCTTGGCTCTCAGGTCTCATTTTAAAATTTATCCCAAATAAGTAAACAAGTGTTTATTTACTCTGTTGGCTCTTTTATCTCATTTTAAATTTGTCCCAGGTAAATACTCAATAGTGTATAAACTATCCCTTTCTGAGTGGGGATAACTTAAAGTGGTGAAACCTTAACGTGGGGATGCCTTAACGTAGTGAAAGGGTTTGCGTATCGCCCTTTTCAGCAAAGCTGTACTAATCAGGCCCACCTAAACTAGGTTAGTTTGCTGTGAGCGATCAAACGAAAATCTCCCACCATCACCAATTTGCACTGGCCTGTGTGGTGATGAAAACTGGCCAAACCCCAGACTTGAATTGACAAATATGAGGCCTTTGTCCTGTAGTTGACTAGAAATGGCTGCATTAGTTGTTGTTGTTGATGTTGTTCTTGTTGTTGTTGTTGTTGTTGTTGTTGTTGTTGAAGTAAAGTGTATTGTTTATTCAGCCTATTGGCTCTCATGTCTCATTTTAAATTTTTACCGCTTGTATCAGCCATCGTTCGTTCATTATTTTTCTTCAACCAAGACTGAGTATAAACTCACAGACCAAAGTTCCGACATAAAGTTACTAACTTGAGTTATGTCAAGGAAGAAAGTGACAGGAAGCCATGTAACTTTCTCGAAGTAAAGTGGCCATTAAGAATTCTTCCTCATGGGTAATGACGGTCTTATACTGTCGGCTTTATGTTCCTGTTTGGATCGATCTGTCCTTTCATGCAGCTGACAAGTTGCTTCTTCAGTTTCCTGAAATATTTCGTCATTCAGAAGAAAACAGCTGACGGATTTTTGAATTTTTCTCTGTTCGGTGTACCTTCCTTCGAAAGATTTTTTTCCTTCTGCAAAACTCTGACATTATGTCAATTTTGATATTTTCTCTGAATTTATTCTTGTCTGGCGAAATAACTAAACTTCTTTTAGAAGCTTAGTTTTATAGCTGCTTTTTTACCTCCATTCCAGGCCTGGGAAATCTCTTCCTTCTTCTGTTATCCCCATTTACTTGGTTCCCGTCATACAGAAGGGGTTCTATCACCGTAAGACTTGAGCTAGATGAATATTGGAGTGTGTGTTCCGTAGACTTTATCCAACAAATTTCTTCCAATACAAACTTGACTCTTTCTCCATGACTTTAAAATTAAACGATACTTTTATCCTGCTGTTCTAAATTCTCCAAATTATTTATTATTCTACATCCGCTACAACTGATATTTGCAGCATTCTAATTATTTTAGAGAGACCGTCTGTAGGTGTCTCCTAGCGATACTTCCTGATATATTTATTACCAATAAACATTTTCTATTTAATCTTTTGTTGCGTCCATTTCATGTTCCGTTGTTTTGTTATCAAGCTGAGATTTTAGACACATTCAGTCTACGTTTAACTTTGTTTTGCTGCCTCCGGTGAAATTAATTCAGTGACATTTTATTTTAACGTTAACGAAACTTAACTGTTAAATGCAGTCTAATAAAAAATCATAGAAGTACAGTTAGAATCAAAAGAACGCAGACACTTGGGGGAAATCTTTCGTCAGATGTCTCTAGTGTTCTCATGAGAAAACAGACAAGGTGTTGCTCTTCTTACTACTACTATGAAATGGGCGGAGCCCTCTCCAACCTTAGAGAATCAAAGTCAGCAAAGGGGTGTTTTTTTTACTAATTGAGTTGCCATAATTCATTCTGTTTTATCATTTGACGTTTCGAATATCCACTGCAAAAACTGAATACACACATACGCACAAACACACACAAACACACACATATATACATATATATATATATATATATATAATGTATATATATATATATATATATATGTATATATATATATACATATATATATACACATACACATATATATATATATATATATACGTATATATATATATATATGTGTGTGTGTGTATATATATATATATATATGTGTGTGTGTGTGTGTGTGTATATGTATATATATATATATATATATATTGTGAATCCACAAAATCATGTAGAAATTACTGGAGTATTACAGCTAAACAATTCCTTCCGTTAACAGCTACATTAGATTATTGCGACATTAGTCTTGTTCAAGGCACCGATGAAAGAAAAAGTACTTTCAGATATGGTTTGATGTAAAATAATAAAAAAAAACACCATACGAGTTATACCGGCCTAAATGACATTCAGAGAGAGAGAGAGAGAGAGAGAGAGAGAGATTCGGCCTGAATATATCGTTTTTAATATATTTGTAATACGTTGGTCAGAATTCGCCAGTAACTTTTTGAGTTAGGTTTGTGACAAAGAAATAGACAAAGGTGAAAACATGATCTCCTTGGCGGAGGTAATAATAATAATAGTAATAATAATAATAATAATAATAATAATAATAATAATAATAATAATAATAATAATAATAATAATAATAATTGGACCAAAACGTAAATTTTGATAGAGTTCTGGCGAGGTGAATATTGGCCCGCGCACTGAGCCCTTTTATAATTTGGAATTGCAAGATATTTTTTTTGTATTTATTAAACAGAAAGGACGTCCAGCCAGCGGGAGGGGGTAGCCCCGCCCTGCCAGCGGGAAGGGGGAGCCCCTCCCTGCCTGCAGGAAAGGGGGAGCCCTGTCTTGCCAAAGGGAAAGGGGAGCCCCGCCCTGCCAGAGGGAAGGGGGAGCCCCGCCCTGCCAGTGGGAAGGGGGAGCCCCTCCTCCCAGCGGGAAGGGGGAGCCCCGCCTTGCCAGCAGGAAAGGGGGAGCCCTGTCCTGCCCAAGGGAAAGGGGAGCCCCGCCCTGCCAGAGGGAAGGGGGAGCCCCGCCCTGCCAGTGGGAAGGGGAGGGGGGTGCCCTGCCAGCGGGAAGGGGGGAGCCCCGCCATGCCAGCGGAAGGGGGGGAGCCTCCCCCTGCCAGCGGGAAGGGGGGAGCCTCCCCCTGCCAGCGGGAAGGGGGGAGCCTCCCCCTGCCAGCGGGAAGGGGGAGCCCCGTCCTGCCAGAGGGGAGGGGTAGCCCCGCCCTGCCAGCGGAAAGGGGGAGCCCCGCCCTGCCAGTGGGGAGGGGGGAGGCCCTCCCGACGAGCGGGAGCGGGGAGACCTGCCGAGCCAACAATATGGAGTTCATATATCTAGCTTATTTTTAAAAAACCATGAAGGCCTTTTAGAAATCCCTAACAGGGTTCAAAACCTGGAATAGTCTCCAAAACTTTCCTGTCAGAGCTCCAAAAGATTCTTATTCTCAGTGTTAGGAGAAATATGGAATACCGGTGCATTCCGAAATTGGCTTCAATTGTCATTCGTCCGAAGCAGAAATGTTAGAAAAGGTAAAAAGATCGTTTCGATTATTTTATTGACCGACCCAAATTTGCAAGATTTTATGACCATGAGGCTATTAAAAAGGAAACAAGATTTTGGGTTTTGCAGAAAATGTTATGGTAAAAGTTGAGAGAAATGTTGAGTGTGCGACTTTGAAAGAAAACCAAAATACCTCGTCATAAAGGGATCAAAAACAAGTGGAATCAGGAAGGCAGTCATGAAAAGTAAAACAAGAATCTTGAACACTAATAACTGATTTATTTGATAGGATTCGGACAGAAAATACAGGAAGAAGAGGGAGACAGGAAGGAAAACGAGGTAGAAGAAATAAAGAATCCGAAAAGGAGAACTAGTTATTATTTGTTGATCAGTTTACGATAGGGTGGATTTGAAAGGAGAAAGTAAAGTCCCTAATGTTGAAAACCAAAGATTGTGCAGAATAATGCGGAAACTGCACAGAAGTAGAGAATATTGAAGGACCAGAGAAAGATCTAAAATTCTTCAATCTTAAATAATTTTTTTCTCTTTCTAAAAAAGGAAGGACTTCTAAGGAGAGGCACTCCAATTTGGATATCTTTCTTTTGGAAATCCCTAACTGGCTTCAAATCCGAAATAGTCTTCAAAATTCTCCCAACTCGTTGATCAACTCCAATTTGTCTTTTGTCATCAATAGGAAAGTTGAATGCTTTCCTGTCAGAGCTCCAAAAAATTCTTAGTCTCTCTGATATAGGAGAAATATGGAATACCGGTGCATTTCCAAATCGGCTTCAAATTGTCACTCGTCTTGAGCTGGAATGTTAGAAAAGATAAAAAGATTATTTTAATCGTTTTATTGATCAACCCAAATTTGCAAGATTTTATCACCGACTTGCCTCTGAGGCCATTAAAAAGGAAACAAAATTTGGGTGATGCAGATAATGCTTTGTTGAAAGTTAAGAGAATTATTGAGTTTGCGACTTTGGAAGAAAACCAAAATACATTTTCAAAAAGGAATCAACGACATGTGGAATCAGGGAGGCAGTTATGAAAAGCTATGCAAGAATCTTCAAGACTAATAATGGTTTTATTTGAAAGGATTCGCACAGAAAATACAGGAAGAAGAGGGAGACAGGAAGGAGAACGGGAGAGAAGAAATAAATAATCCGAAAAGGAGAACTAGTTATTATTTGTTGATCACTTTATGATTGTGCGGATTTGAAATGAGAAAGTAAAGTCCATAATGTTGAAGATCCAAAAATAAAGATTGTGCAGAATAAGGCGGGAACTGCACAGAAGTAGAGAATATTGAAGGATCAGAGAAAGATAAAATTCTTCAATCTGAAGTACTTTTTTTCCCTCTAAAAGGAAGAACTTCTAATGAGAGACACTCCAGTTGGACGTCTTCCTGTTAGCACGCTCTTTTAAGAAAAATAATTATCTAGGACCGACGAAGGAACGAGTTTGGGATCGGAGATTTTTGGTTTATGGCTCCCCGGATTTGAACTTCGGACTCCAGTTTCGGTCGTCATTTTGTGTCAGCCTCATCATATATATATATATATATATATATAACATATATATATATATATATGTGTGTGTGTATATATATATATATATATATATAATAATAATAATAATAATAATAATAATAATAATAATAATAATAATAATAATAATAATAATAATAATAATAATAATAATAATAATAATAATAATAATAATAATAATATATTCCTAACGACTCAATCAAATATCTTTGAAAACCAAGTTTCTTTTATTTTAATCTGAGAACTAATAATTGGAAATTTTAGAAAAAAAAATTGAATTTCAATTACTTTTATAATAGAATATTGGCCGATCAAAAATGGATAGATTCAGTTGGTAAAGGGAATAGCATACAGTCAATTAATTTGAAAAATAACTGGCAAGCTCATTATAATGTCCAGTTCAAATAAGTAACTTATGGTTTTATTTTTTAGTGATTTCTTTTATATTGATTTTGACTTACAAAATGATTTCTTTTCTATTCTAACCGAATACAAGGCTTAAACATAGTTTTTTTATAATACATTGGTAATATATTTAAACATTCTATGCATCTATATATTTGACACAAATACGTTTGATTTTTAGAAATCAATATCCTAATATTCTTCTCCCTAACCAAATTTTTAGTACAGATATAATTAATTCTAAAAAATTTAACAATACCTTCATCGTTCTTCAATTTTGTTTTGTTTTCAAAAATCAATATCATAATATTCTTCTCCCTAACCAAAATTTTTGGTGCAGATATAATTAATTCTAAAAAATTTAACAATGCCTTCATCGTTTTTCAATTTTGATTTATTTTCAAAAATCAATATTTTAATATTTTTCTCCCTAACCAAAATATTTAGCGCTGATATGATTAATTTTCAAAAACCTAACTTTGATTTCATTGCTTATCATTTATGCTCACTTTTTTTTTTTTTTTTTTTTTTTTTTTTTTTTTTTACAATTCTCAATATTCTGATATACTCCTTAACAAAAATGTTTGGCGCAGGTATAATTAATTTTCAAAAATTTAACAAATGACTTTATTGTATTTCATTTTTGCTTTTTTTTTCAATATTCTAATATTCTTCTCTCTAACCAAAATGTTTGGCGCAGATATAATTCATTTAAAAATATTTAACAATAACTTCATCGTTTTTCACTTTTGCTTTATTTAAAAAAAAATCAATATTCTAATGATCTCCCTAACCCAAATTTTTGGTGCAGATTTAATTAATTTTCAAAAATTTAACAATGACTTCATCGTTTTTCAAATTTGTTTTATTTTCCAAAATTCATATTCTAATATTCTTTTCCATAACCAAAATTTTTGGTGCAGATATAATTAATTTTCAAAAATTTAACAATGACTTCATCGTTTTTCAAATTTGTTTTATTTTCCAAAATTCATATTCTAATATTCTTTTCCATATCCAAAATTTTTGGTGCTGATATAATTAATTTTCAAAAATTTAACAATGACTTCATTGTTTTTCAAATTTATTTTATTTTCCAAAATTCATATTCTAATATTCTTTTCCATGTCCAAAATTTTTGGTGCAGATATAATTAATTTTCAAAAATTTTAACAATGACTTCATCGTTTTTTTTCAAATTTATTTTATTTTCCAAAATTCACATTCTAATATTCTTTTCCATGTCCAAAATTTTTGGTGCAGATATAATTAATTCTAAAAAATTTAACAATAACTTCATCGTTTTTCAAATTTGTTTCATTTTCCAAAATTCATATTCTAATATTCTTTTCCATATCCAAAATTTTTGGCGCAGATATAATAAATTTTTAAAAATTTAACAATGTCTTCATAGCTTTTCACTTTCGCTTTTTCATCAAACACCTATCTTCTTCCCCTGTCCGTCCCCTTCTGAGAATTCAAGCTTCATATTACGTAACAAACGTTTCATTTCGTAGAATCGGTTTAACCTTTTCCTTACACCTTTTCGAAGAAATAGACGATAATATCGCCATATGTTCCCTTCGTTACATAGAGGCTGAAAGGGGCCTGAATACCGTCTCTTCGATCCCTCTAATTTATTGACTTTTTCCTGGAAGAGCTTCGGATTCCTAGAAGAGCTTCGGAACTGAAAGCGACCTCGGATGAGTAGGAA
>NW_027168720.1:35000-40000 GCF_036898095.1 Palaemon carinicauda
TACAAACACACGTTTATACGCCTACACACTGACACACAAATATATATATATATATATATATATGTGTGTGTGTGTGTGTATACTGTTTTATCATATATATATATATATATATATACACATTTATACTGTATATATAATATACATGTGTGTATATATGTATATATATGTATATGTATATATATATATATATATATACTGTATATATAAATATGTGTGCATATGCACTTCTATATTCATATATATATATATATATATGTATGTATTTATAAATATACATATATATATACATACATACATACATACATACATATGTATAATCATATGCCATTTCCCCCCAACAAGAAGTGGCTTAAGAACAGAGAAAAAAACTAGCCAGTGTCTCATCCCACATATATCTGCAGAATCGTGGATAAACCAATGTAGGCTACATTAAAACCTCCCCAACATTCGTGTCGATTTCATAACACCTGCCACCTCAGAGTGATTATTCTCAAATATAGCATTTTTCAAGAACTTTGAAAATTACTTCAACAATATCCTTGGAGGGTAGTTTAGTAGTTTTTTAATATATCTATTGATTCTTTTGTAGTCGATGTAGTTTAGTAGTATTTTAATATATCTATTGTTAATTTTTTTTCTTTTCTTTTTTTTTGGGCGTTCGATGACCATAAAAGAACTTATGGTGATAGATCGAACTTAAGGAATTTCATAGATTACCTCGAATTTTTTTTTTATTTATTTTTTTTTTAATACAATAAACGATATCGGCGTCAATGACCTTAGATTACATGATGCCAGAAAACCTCAAATCAATCAATCAATCAAAATTGCATGGTGTATAATATATTTTGTCATCTATTGTGTAACGTAGAACCTAAACGTTTGGGTCCTCACTTCACTCCGCATTCTCTACACTACAGGTATAAACATAATAAAACATTAAATTGCATTATAGCGCACCGTGCCGGTTGACCCTACATTATAGCGCACCGTGCCGGTTGACCCTAGCATTATAGCGCACCGTGCCGGTTGACGCCAGGTTTATTTTTCTAATGAATCATACTTTTTAAAAAACAATTTATATATAACATCACATTCTAATAACTTCTACAAACTTCTGTACTGATATAGCAGTGCATATTTAAAACAAAATGAACAAACTTTCAAATTAACATATAAGCCTCCTCTGCCGCCCAGGAAAAACCATAGATAAAAAACAAAATCTCAAGTTTTGAAAAAACTATGGAAACCTGTGTATCCACGGCAATAATGCAGAGTAACTCAAATTTGAGTGGTGGAACCTCACTCTTGTACTACTAATAAATAATATTAATAATAAATTCGACTTGCTCGGGCTAGCGTGCGCTAGAAAGTGACCACTTACTAAATACCTCTTCAAACATTGAATACGTTTCACCCAACACTAAATTCTCATTGGCCACTGCCTACATAACAACTGAACTTAAGTAACAAGACACTTAAGATCTGCTTACATGTCGTTAGGACAATTATTTTTCGCTATACTTCGTAACGCGAAAAAAATCTAGTCCTCACTTCACTCCGCATTCTCTACACTACAGGTATAAACATAATAAAACATTAAATTGCATTATAGCGCACCGTGCCGGTTGACCCTAGATAATACCAAAGAAAGGGAGAGAAGGAAAAAAATGGAGAGAGAGAAATAAATGCTCCGATTGAATGATTTACACATTTAACCTCTTTTTGAAGCCTTTGACAAACATGTTTACTTGAAACAGACTACCAACACTCATGTCTATGAAGACACCTATCATTGACGTTATCGTTTGCGATGTTTGAACTTGTAGCCACAGTTTTAACAAAAAATTATGTTTGGTTACATTACAGGAGCTTTTAAAAAGAAAAGAGAAATCGATCAAAGGACAAAATCATTCCAGCTTCCTCTGCATCAAGCAAAATACATCAAATATGGAAAAGCATTTGTGATAACTTCCGATATCAAAAACTTCACAGTATTGGTGATTTAATTTTTTTTTTTTCTGTTCAACTAAGAAATCTTCAAATTAAAATAAACTTAATTCCCCAAATCTCATAAGAAAACCTTAATGATCTATCAAAATAATAAAGAAGTTTTTCAATATAGGAAAATATAATCCGCACGGATTCTGCAACACCATATTATCAAAAAGATCCTTTGTATGCACCGATCTACCAGCTTAATGTTTCACAGGTGCTTGCAAAGATTTAACAAGTGAATTTTCCGTTGGATCTATGTAACCCCTCATTTCATTCATGCACGTTATGGCATAAATAGCCTGATCACTGGAGATTACTAAAGCACCGGAATCTAATAAAAGTCATAAATAAAGCAACATACAATGGCATTTCGCTTTGCTCGTGACCATTATTGTAAGCTTCTCTTTGTTGAAAGACAAGTTGGTAGGCCTTGTCGGTGCTGTCATTCATCGATGATAGAATATGCTCATGACAACTGAGGTCCCCCAATTTCCTGTCCAAATTAGATGCCACTGTTAAAGACGACTGCTGGCATTTCATTGTAATCACGATCCTGGAAAGCAGATTCCAAAAATAAAACATTGTACATATATACTTATAATATCAAAAACCTTTACCTTCTATATCAAAGTTAAATTTCAGCGAAAAATTTCCCTCTTTGCCGTGTGTAATAACCTTTTGTTACGTAAACACTCAAAATTTAACAATAAAGCTTCCCTCGTTAATATCAACAGTCAAGATGGAGAGGACTTTCACTCTGGAATATTCTACTTAAGAATTTTTACCTCCATTTTATCAATAACTTTTGGTATAAAGCACCAAACCTCAAGTTAAAGCATCAGTTCCCTCTGTACCGGGACACCAATATTAGAGATTAAAAAACCTCAACATATTTTTAAAAGTAGCAAAACAGTCTAAAGAATGAATAACTCTCACAAGTCCATAACTCTGAAAAATGTAAGCAAGAATTGACCATTCATCCATGTTAGTTGACAACACTTCAAAATATCCACTCTTTTGTACTCTTTCTGGGCTTACATACATTGATGACCTGAACAGTGTATTCAGTACAAGTTTAAATTCTTTGGTTTTCTATGATTTCCAAATCTGGCTTTTTGCTACCTACTTGCATTAAAATCGAAAATCTTTTATCTGAAACAACGTTCAAACATAGCCAAAGTACTTAACATAATTCTGTCGACTGCCTCCTGCTCCTTCATGTTTAATTTTAAAAAATTCATTTGCTGTCCAGTTTCCAACCACTCTTTTCATGATAAAAAAATGCGCTGTATTCATCGCGAAAAACTTCAGAATTACTCCAAACCTACTACTGAGGTGTCACAACATATAAATTTCCCAACACCAGAGGCGTCACAATATAACTATTAAATCTGAGGAGTCACAATATAGCGGTAAATTTCCTATGTCTGAAGCGTCGCAATATAGCGGTAAATTTCCTATGAGGCGTTGCAATATATTGATAAGATTGCCTACATCCGAGGCTTCGCAATGTGATAAATTGCCTACATCTGATGCGTCACAATACAGTAATTAACTGCCTACATCTTAGGCGTCACAATAGAGTGATAAACTGCCTACATCTTAGGCGTCACAATAGAGTGATAAACTGCCTACATCTGAGGCGTCACAATATAGTGCTAAACTGCCTACATCTGAGGCGTCACAATAGTGCTAAACTGCCTACATCTGAGGCGTCACAATAGTACTAAACTGCCTACATCTGAGGCGTCACAATATAGTGCTAAGCTGCTACAGTACATCTGAGGCGTCACAATATAGTGATAAACTGCCTACATCTTAGGCGTCACAATATAGTGATAAACTGCCTACACCTTAGGCGTCACAATATAGTGTAAACTGCCTACATTATAGGCGTCACAATATAGTGATAAACTGCCTACAACTTAGGCGTCACAATGAAGTAATAGGTTAAATAAGTCTGATGAAAGTATATAGTTAAAGTAACGACCAAAATAAAAAGAATGAATTTCTGCGTCAAAACGTGATCTCAACCAGAGCATCTGATATTTCTTCATTAAATTCTCAACTAGCTTTGCTCAATATGTAAAAATACAGAAATACTTTATCGTTTACATTTTAACAATACTTCTCACGACAAATTTCGTGGAAATTATGTAACAGACAATTCTGTCCAAAAGATATTCGTTAAAATAACGTTTTTGTTAATTCAGAAGGTTTGGCATCTAAACAAGATCTTTAACGACATAGTTTATCCTAATACTGTAGTTACAAAATTTGCCTTCAGTATTCGTCCTCTGTAAACCTTTCCAAATACAATTTAAGAGTCTGAAAACCAAATATACTTTCTTGTAAAAAAATCCAAACTTGAAGCTTTTAAAAGTAAATAACTAGCATCCGATGCCCCTTCAAAACAACCATCCGCAGCTATGCCATCATCTAAAAATACTTCAATCTTCACTTCCTTAGATCTCCAATATCTAACAGACTTAAGAACTTTAGTAAAGATGTACCACCGCTTTCAAAAATATCTAAAGATAATCCATTATAAAAAAAACCTTTTACATTTTTCCCCAATGAGAAAGATATTGGCAACGTTTTAATAGATTTCTATGCGATAAGCAGACTGTAGACTGATTAAATCCTTAAAAAGTTTGTAATAAAAAAAACCAGCCTTTGCTTACCATTTCCATTCTTGGTCACCGTCAAAGGAATTATTTCTTAGTTTTTCTGATACCAGTGTCACCCATTCTCTTTTAATAAACTCTGATTCGTCCCGTTCTGACCTATTGTTACCCAATCCAACAACCACATTAACGGTTTTGAAATGGAATTTTATGATCGACCTTTTAGACGTCAATGACTATCCCAATCTAATTCTGTTCAATGTATTGTGAATAACTACAACCAACAGGCGATTAAAAACAATAAAATAAAATAAACACAATGTTCCAATTTCCTTGTAGCAACTGTTAAGTATACAAAATAAAGACAGCTATATT
>NW_027168720.1:45000-58953 GCF_036898095.1 Palaemon carinicauda
GGCGGTGGTTGTGTGTGTGTGTGTGTGTGTGTGGAGAGGGGGGGAGGGGTCCTCATCCCCTGTCAAACACCCCCCCCCCCTCCCCCCCCGTCTTGGTGATGTAATGATTTTTACATGAAACTCAATGATTACAAAACTCTTGTCTTGAGGACATAATGTTTTATACCTGAAAAATCATTGAAATTATTATTATTATTATTATTATTATTATTATTATTATTATTATTATTGTTGTTGTTATTGCTGTTGTTGTTGTTACAATTATTATCAATAGCTAAGCTACAACCATTGTTTGGAAAAGCAAGATGCTATAAGCCTAAGGCATCTAACAGGAATAATAACCTATTGAAGTAAGGAAATATAATAAATAAACTATTTGAAAATTATTATTATTATTATTATTATTATTATTATTATTATTGCTGTTGTTGTTACTATTATTATTATTATTAGCTATGCTACAACCATTGTTTGGAAAAGCAAGATGCTATAAGTCCAAGGAATCTAACAGGAATGATAACCTATTGAAGAAAGGAAATATAATAAGTAAACTATTTGAAAAGTAATAGATAAGGAACATAAAACATCTTATTATTATTATTATTGCTTTTGTTGTTGTGGTTTGTTATTATTACGTAACCTACAACCCTTGGTTGGAAAAGCAAGATGCTATAAGCCCAATGGTTCTAACAGGAATAATAACCGATTGAAGAAAGGTAATATAATAAATAAACTATTTGAAAAGTAATAGATAAGGAATATGAAACATCTTATTAATATTATTATTGCTGTTGTTGTTGTGGTTTGCTATTATTTAGGTAACCTACAACCATTGTTTGGGAAACCAAGATGCTATAAGCCCAAGGCATCTAACAGGAATAATCGATTGAAGAAAGGAAATATAATAAATAAACTATTTGAAAAGTAAGAGATAAGGAACATGAAACATCTTAAGATCAGTAAAAGCGTTAAAATAGATCTGTCATATATAATCTATAAAAAAAAACTTATATCAGCTTATTCAACACAAAAATCTTAAAAATATCGAGATGTGTTTCAATTATGTAAAGAAAACAGTACATCGTATTAAATTCAGCGCAATTGCATGTAAATGATATTAGTACTAACTTATGATTACTGTTAGATTTGCTTTAATTTTGTATTTAGCTTTTATATAATAGACCGTAATTGCGAATGTTTTGACGTAAGGAAAACATGATACACGGTAAATTATAGACATTTTATATTCATACATCCATTAACGTTATTATTCTATGATAATACATCAGTTAATGATTATTGATTTTAATAATTAACTTGTTAAAACCTCAAGTTGCGTTTCCAATTTGCGTGTCTGAATATCCTAAAATTGCACTAACGAATTAACACTTGAATCTCTCTCTCTCTCTCTCCTCTCTCTCTCTCTCTCTCTCTTTAGATATTTTTTTTATATTTCCAAGATCCTACAACGCCTTAAAGGAAAGGAATAATTGATTTGATTAGTTGAGAATTATCTTTTGCAATACTCTCTCTCTCTCTCTCTCTCTCTCTCTCTCTCTCTCTCTCATTTTAGCAAAATAGCATCTCGATTAAAACCCACATATTTTTCCAGGGTTGTGCAACTTTAACACAAAGTTTGTTGTAACTAGTTGCAGTCTCTCTCTCTCTCTCTCTCTCTCTCTCTCTCTCTCTCTCTCTCTCAAAGGAATTTAACCCACAGACTTCGAAACAACAATGGCTCAAAACCTGAACCGGACCTTAACAATCATGAAGCTGAATACTACACAGTATTCAAGAAGTTTTATCTCAGCTGTGACCAAGTTGTGGAATGATCTTTGTAATTGGGTACTTGAATCGGTGGAACTTCAAAAGTTCATAGTTGCAGCAAATGTTTTTATATTGGACAGGCTCACATAAGTTTTTTTTATCGTTTATATATAAAATATCTATCTAAATGTTAGTACTGTTCTTGAAATGTTATTTTATTTGATCATTACTTCTCTTGTAGTTTATTTATTTCCTTATTTCTTTTTCATACTTTGCTATTTTACCTGTTGGAGCCCATGGGCTTATAGAATCTTGTTTTTTGCAACTAGGGTTGTAGCTTAGCTATTAATGATAATAATAATAATAATAATAATAATAATAATAATAATAATGATACTGGGCTTTTTTTCCCTGTTGAAGACCATGAGCTTATAGCATCATGCTTTTCCAACTAGCGTTGTAGCTTAGCTATTATTAATAATAATAATAATAATAATAATAATAATAATAATAATAATACTTTGCTATTTTTTTCCTTGTGGACCCCATGGGCTAGTAGCATCATGCTTTTTCCAACTAGGGTTGTAGCTTAGCTAATATTAATGATTATAATGACGAAGGAGACAACGAACAAGGGACATTGTGATTTCCTTGACACACATTTCGAAGGAGTATTTGTTCTGTTGTTGAATTCCTGTTACGCCAAAGAGAAATGTATCCTGTAATTGGCTTCTGCATTACCCAGTAATTGATGGCAAGTCGATTACGCAGAAGGACACCAGTGGACACATTTCCTGGTGTTCCAATAGGAATCTCATCGTCATTGTTCCTCATGCGGTGTACTGCAGGCTGTACCAACCGTGTGTCACACAATTGTACATAATTCCTTTTGTATATATTATGCTTGTATCTTCGCTCTTCCTTCGCACTAAAACGAACATGAAATTTCATGTCTGCTGTTTTCCTCTGTAACATTGTTATTTCCTCGAACATGTATTTTATCTTCGCTCTTCCCTCGCACTAAAACGAACATGAAAATTCAAGTCTGCTGTTTTCCTCTGTAACATTGTCATTTCCTCGAACATGTATTTTCCTGTTGCCTTGAGGTTTTGTATATAAAGGAGAGTGTTCTTTAATAAAGTACTCATTTGATTGCATCCTGCCTTTGAGTTCACAACCCTTTCTCGGCTCGTCACAAGGCGTTACTTAAGGGTACTGGTAATATTTCTTCGGTCTCTTTTTGCACTTTATTACTTTATATACTTTTTACCTTACCACCGGTCCCGCTTCCTTTCTTCCTTCTTGCTGTCCTCTTCTTACTTGTTCTTCCTAATACAATGCTGGATTTCATTACCAGTCAGTTACTTATTGGGGTTGAATGGCCTCACGGTCCCCAACGCTAGGATATGTCCCTAATTCCTAAATACAAAATACAATGATTTTTTTCATTTGCAAAGAAGAAAAAACTGAATCAAAATAGTTAGTATATATTAATTATGATTCTAGAATGAAGAACTCTCCGTTGTCTTCTGTGTTCCCACAGTGATTCATCTTGCATGTTTTAAAAAACACGAAATAATTAATTTTATTATTAATTTTTAGCTGAGATCTGTTGTCATTGGAATGTATTGTATAGTTCCAGAATATGATACTTTTCCAAACGAGTCTCTCTCTCTCTCTCTCTCTCTCTCTCTCTCTCTCTCTCTCTCTCTATTTATTTCACACTACTTCAGCGGAGAATTTTGAAATCTGCATATCCCCAACTAAATCGTAGTTTTAATTACAAATAGAGTCGAAGCTCTCTCTATCTCTCTCTCTCTCTCTCTCTCTCTCTCTCTCTCTCTCTCTCTCTTTATTTCACGCTACTTCAACGGAGAATTTTGAAGTCTGCATATCTTAAGCCTAAGTTTTAATTACAAATAGAGTCGAATCTCTCTCTCTCTCTCTCTCTCTCTCTCTCTCTCTCTCCAAGAGGAGTAATACTCTGAACTTGAAATAATCTATATAAAGTAGTAGGTTGAATCAACAGCTGTAGTGAAGCCACTAAGCCACAGTTTTAATTATAAATACAGTTGAAGCTAGTTCTCTCTCTCTCTCTCTCCTCTCTCTCCTCTCTCTCTCTCTCTCCATTAGAAGTAATAACCTGAACTTGAAAAAAATTATACAAGATTTGGTTTATATCTCGAGCTTTAATTAATTTTATTATTTCATTTCTTCAATCCTTTTAATTCCTTATTTCGCATTTAGATGTTATTATATGAAAGTCGTGTGATTGGTTTTGTAATTCAAAATGATACCAAATGTTGTGAGAGTAGGGTATGATTGATTAATTTGAATTAAACGGCGCTGAAGGACCTTTGATGCCCTGGTGCTTGGCTTAAGGCCTAAATTTTTATATTTATTTCAATTCTTTCTCTCCGTGGGGAAATTCCTACCTTCTTAAAACTTTCCGTCAAACAAAGTTTTAATTATAAATACAGTCAAAGCTAGCTGCCCCCCCCCCCCCCCCCCCGCCTCTCTCTCTCTCTCTCTCTCTCTCTCTCTCTCTCTCTTTACGCTTAGCACAAATCAGTCCAGAGGTAACGGATACAAACTGGAATTGAAAAGATACAACACCACTGCATGTGGCAATTTCTTTACATACAAAATAGCAAATACTTGGAATAGACTTCCAGCGGATGTAGTAAACAGTAACACAGAAAACGAGTTCAAGACAAGATCATAAGAAAACTCTAAATGCTAAAACTAATTCGCTCAACCAAAGAGCAAATGGAGTCTTAAATGCTAAAACTAATTCGCTCAACCAAAGAGCAAATGGAGTCTCCGCGATTGGACAAAAAGTCTTTGAGACATCCAAAATCCTTGTAATACTTTCTCTCTCTCCCCCTCTCTCTCTCTCTCTCTCTCTCTCTCTCTCTCTCTCTCTCTCTCTCTCAAAAATAAGTTAGACAGGATCATACAAACTCTCTTAATGGTAAAACTAAATCGTTCTAACAAAGAGCAAATGGAGTCTCCGCGGCTGGACTAAAAAGTCTTTGAGACATTCAAAATCCTTATAACACTTATCTCTCTCTCTCTCTCTCTCTCTCTCTCTCTCTCCTCTCTGAACCTTTTATTCCTGAGTGCATCTCTTATCAGAATCCTTTTAATCTGTCAGTAATGTCTCTATTTCATAAGAAATTCCTCTCTCTCTCTCTCTCTCTCTCTCCTCTCTCTCTCTCTCTCAAACTTTTATTCCTGTGTGCATCTCATATCATAATCTTTTTAATCTGTTAGTAATGTCTCTATTTCATAAGAAATTCTCTCTCTCTCTCTCTCTCTCTCTCTCTCTCTCTCTCTCTCTGAACCTTTTATTCCTTTGTGCATCTCTTATAATCTTTTTAATCTGTTAGTAATGTCTCTATTTCATAAGAAATTCCTCTCTCTCTCTCTCTCTCTCTCTCTCTCTCTCTCTCTCTGAACCTTTTATTCCTGTGTTCATCTCTTATCATAATCCCTTTAATCTGTTAGTAATGTCTCTATTTCATAAGAAATTCTTCTCTCTCTCTCTCTCTCTCTCTCTCTCTCTCTCTCTCTCTCTCTGAACCTTTTATTCCTGTGTTCATCTCTTATCATAATCCTTTTAATCTGTTAGTAATGTCTCTATTTCATAAGAAATTCTCTCTCTCTCTCTCTCTCTCTCTCTCTCTCTCTCTCTCTGAACCTTTTATTCCTGTGCATCTCTTATCATAATCCTTTTAATCTGTTAGTAATGTCTCTATTTCATAAGAAATTCTCTCTCTCTCTCTCTCTCTCTCTCTCTCTCTCTCTCTCTGAACCTTTTATTCCTGCGTGCATCTCTTATCATAATCCTTTTAATCTGTTAGTAATGTCTCTATTTCATAAGAAATTCTCTCTCTCTCTCTCTCTCTCTCTCTCTCTCTCTCTCTCTGAACCTTTTATTCCTGCGTGCATCTGTTCCTATCATAATCCTTTTAATCTGTTAGTAATGTCTCTATTTCATAAGAAATTCTCTCTCTCTCTCTCTCTCTCTCTCTCTCTCTCTCTCTCTCTCTCTCTCTGAACCTTTTATTCCTGTGTGCATCTCTATCATAATCCTTTTAATCTGTTAGTAATGTCTCTATTTCATAAGAAATTCTCTCTCTCTCTCTCTCTCTCTCTCTCTCTCTCTCTCTGAACCTTTTATTCCTGTGTGCATCTCTTATCATAATCCTTTTAATCTGTTAGTAATGTCTCTATTTCATAAGAAATCTCTCTCTCTCTCTCTCTCTCTCTCTCTCTCTCTCTCTCTCTCATGAGGAAATCTTCTTAGAATCTTCTTCCAGTCAGAGATCGACGCCCCCAAGCATCAACAAGTTGAAAATAGGTCAACAATTGAATGTCCCACAAAGAAGTTTCAAAAGAGGCTTTGTGGCCCTTAAGCTTTTTCCTTATTCTGTGCATTAGTAATGGTTGGCCTAGTTTGATAGAAATGAGAACCACCGGAGGAGTCGTAGGATATAATAGGGCTTCGTGTTTCTTCTCATCCTTAGGACTTTTGACATACTTGGAGGCGTCCTCTTATTAGGGATACACTCTCTCTCTCTCTCTCTCTCTCTCTCTCTCTCTATTCTAATATACATTGAGTGTCTGCTTTAATGTATGTGTATAGAACACTCACACATATATACTGTGTGTATGTATATATATATATATATATATTGTATATATATATACATATATATATATATATATACATATATATATATATATATATAGCCTTTATGTATGTATGTAGGTATGTGTATTATGTAAACATACACACGAGCAATATATATATATATATATAGCCTTTATGTATGTATGTAGGTATGTATATTATGTAAACATACACACGAGCAATATATATATATATATAATATATATACACTATTTTCCTCTTTTTTGTCTCGTATGATACTAAACAATTGTAATTTTTTATAACATTACGATGATAATAATGATGATAATAATAATAGTAGTAGTAATAATAATAATAATAATAATAATAATAATAATAATAATAATAATAATAATAATACCTGGTCAACTAACAGATTCTATAGTCGGCTGCTCACTCAAAGCAAATCAATTAAGAGTTAACTACCTCCTGCTTGCTAGGGCAATGTCACTATCCCATGCATCTGCCATTCATGGGCAGCCTTTAAACCTTTAAACTGAATTTCTATTATTTCTATTTATTCTTAGCTAGTTTGAAAACCATTATATATTAATGGACAAAGTTATAGCAATATTCTCTCATTTTGATGGATTAAATTAGATTAAGTTTTGCAAACCATTGATTATTTTTTCGATTCAATTGTTATTTATTATCATTATTTATTTTTATTTATTATTATTATTATTACCATCATTTGTTATTATTTATTGTTATAATTTATTATTATCGTTTACTGTCAATATTTATTATTATTATTATTATTATTATTATTATTATTATTATTATTATTATTATTATTATTATTATTATTATTACTTGCCAATTCACAACCCTAGTTGGAAAAGCGGAATGCAATAAGACCCAGGGCTCAAACAGGGAAAATAGTCCAGTGAGAAAAGGAAATAGGAAACTACAAGAAGAGTAATCAACAATTAGAATAAAATATTTTAATAACAGTAACAGAATTGAAATAGATATTTCATATATAAACTATAAAAACTTTAATAAAACAAGAGGAAGAGAAATAAGATAGAAGAGTATGCCGAGTGTACCCTCAAGCAAGAGAACTTTACCCCAAGACAGTGAAAGATCTAATTAAAGGGAAGTTACCTATGATTGTCTTACGATAAAGAAACCTTTATTTTTTTTTTTTTTTTTTTTGTAAAATAAATCTATATAAATTTATTGATGCATGTTAATACAGAGTATTGAATATTAGTGAATAAATCGCTTAATCTATGTCGATAATCTACCTTAGTAACTTCTTGATTGCCATTATTATTATTATTATTATTATTATTATTATTGTTGTTGTTGTGTTGTTGTTGTTGTTTTTGTTGCTGCTGTTGTTGTTATTATTATTATTATTTGCTAAGCTACAACCCCTAGTTGGAAAAGCAGGATACTATAAGCCCAAGGGCTCCAACAAGAAAATAGCCCAGTGAGGAAAGGAAACAAGGAAAAATAAAATACTTTAAGAACAGTAAGAACATTGAAATAAATATTTCCTATATAAACTATAAAAGCTTTAACAAAACAAGAGGAAGAGAAATTCGATAGAATAATGTGCCTGAATGTACCCTCAAGCAAGAGAACTTTAACCCAAGACAGTGGAAGACCATAGCACAGTGGCTATTGTACTACCCAAGACTAGAGAGCAATTGTTTGATTTTGGAGTGTCCTTCTCCTAGAGGAGCTGCTTACCATAGCTAAAAGGTTTTTAGTTTATAAAATAAGCTGTGTTCCTGTTTATGTAAATATAGATAACATACTGCGCAAGAGACATCACGTAAGAAGTTGCCCCATGCTTCTAGAACAGTGATTCTTAAACCGGGGGGCGGTTTATTATTATTATTATTATTATTATCAAATTAGACCTTGATTATTGCTATCTCCCATTCTCTCCTACAGGAGAATTCCCCTCCAATAACTTAATCACAATTCCGTTTTTTTTTTTTTTTTTTTTTTTTTTTTTTTTTTTTTTTCTTGTACTTAGTGGTCGCCCTTTAGGTCAAATAGAAAAACTGAAATTCGTAAACCCCTTAACAATCACGCGCAATAGAAACAAATTTCTACCTCTATCCTTATCGAAACCCAGAACTCTTCTTTTGTTACAGGTTTTATAGTTTATATATGAAATGTTTATTTAAGTGTCCTTAGTTTTCTTAAAATGTTTTATTTTAATTTCTAATTAGTTCTCTTTTTTCCTTGTTTCTTTTCCTCACTGGGCTATTTTCTCCGTTGGATCCCATGGTCTTTAACATCCTGCCCTTCCAACTAGGGTTGTAGCCTAGCAAGTAATAATAATAATAATAATAATAATAATAATAATAATAATAATAATAATAATAATAACAATTAATAAAAATTAATAATAATAATAATGATAATAATAATAATAACAATTAATAATAATAATAATAATAATAATAATAATAATAATAAATGCAAAAGTCCTTTCAAATGAGCTCATATACATCATCATTATCCAGGTGTCATATCCATAATCATGGCTCGTAATTCCTCTTCATTTACGACTCTGTAGGAACAGAACTGCTGATATTCATCCTCCAATCCATCCATATACTTTTCTCTAGGTCTTCCTTTCCTCCTCCTTCCATAGATTTTACCAGTAGGCCTTAAACGAAGGAGGAAACTGTAGTCTATTTCTTTTAGCGATGCATATTTGCACCGACTCGCAGCGGTGCCCTTTTAGTTCGGAAAAGTTTCGTGATCGCTAATTGGTTGGAATTATTTGCACCGACTCGCAGCGGTGCCCTTTTAGTTCGGAAAAGTTTCGTGATCGCTAACTGGTTGGAATTATTTGCACCGACTCGCAGCGGTGCCCTTTTAGTTCGGAAAAGTTTCGTGATCGCTAACTGGTTGGAATTATTTGCACCGACTCGCAGCGGTGCCCTTTTAGTTCGGAAAAGTTTCGTGATCGCTAACTGGTTGGAATTATTTGCACCGACTCGCAGCGGTGCCCTTTTAGTTCGGAAAAGTTTCGTGATCGCTGATTGGTTGGAATTATTTGCAGCGACTCGCAGCGGTACCCTTTTAGTTCGTTAAAGTTTCGTGATCGCTAACTGGTTGGAATTATTTGCACCGACTCGCAGCGGTGCCCTTTTAGTTCGGAAAAGTTTCGTGATCGCTAACTGGTTGGAATTATTTGCACCGACTCGCAGCGGTGCCCTTTTAGTTCGGAAAAGTTTCGTGATCGCTAACTGGTTGGAATTATTTCCACCGACTCGCAGCGGTGCCCTTTTAGTTCGGAAAAGTTTCGTGATCGCTGATTGGTTGGAATATTTGCAGCGACTCGCAGCGGTACCCTTTTAGTTCGTTAAAGTTTCGTGATCGCTAACTGGTTGGAATTATTTGCACCGACTCGCAGCGGTGCCCTTTTAGTTCGGAAAAGTTTCGTGATCGCTAACTGGTTGGAATTATTTGCACCGACTCGCAGCGGTGCCCTTTTAGTTCGGAAAAGTTTCGTGATCGCTAACTGGTTGGAATTATTTGCACCGACTCGCAGCGGTGCCCTTTTAGTTCGGAAAAGTTTCGTGATCGCTAACTGGTTGGAATTATTTGCACAGACTCGCAGCGGTGCCCTTTTAGTTCGGAAAAGTTTCGTGATCGCTGATTGGTTGGAATTATTTGCAGCGACTCGCAGCGGTACCCTTTTAGTTCGTTAAAGTTTCGTGATCGCTAACTGGTTGGAATTATTTGCACCGACTCGCAGCGGTGCCCTTTTAGTTCGGAAAAGTTTCGTGATCGCTAACTGGTTGGAATTATTTGCACCGACTCGCAGCGGTGCCCCTTTTAGTTCGGAAAAGTTTCGTGATCGCTAACTGGTTGGAATTATTTGCACCGACTCGCAGCGGTGCCCTTTTAGTTCGGAAAAGTTTCGTGATCGCTGATTGGTTGGAATTATTTGCAGCGACTCGCAGCGGTACCCTTTTAGTTCGTTAAAGTTTCGTGATCGCTAACTGGTTGGAATTATTTGCACCGACTCGCAGCGGTGCCCTTTTAGTTCGGAAAAGTTTCGTGATCGCTAACTGGTTGGAATTATTTGCACCGACTCGCAGCGGTGCCCTTTTAGTTCGGAAAAGTTTCGTGATCGCTAACTGGTTGGAATTATTTGCACCGACTCGCAGCGGTGCCCTTTTAGTTCGGAAAAGTTTCGTGATCGCTAATTGGTTGGAATTATTTCCACCGACTCGCAGCGGTGCCCTTTTAGTTCGGAAAAGTTTCGTGATCGCTGACTGGTTGGAATTATTTCCACCGACTCGCAGCAGTGCCCTTTTAGTTCGGAAAAGTTTCGTGATCGCTGATTGGTTGGAATTATTTGCACCGACTCGCAGCGGTGCCCTTTTAGTTCGGAAAAAGTTTCGTGATCGCTGACTGGTTGGAATTATTTCCACCGACTCGCAGCAGTGCCCTTTTAGTTCGGAAAAAGTTTCGTGATCGCTAATTGGTTGGAATTATTTCCACCGACTCGCAGCGGTGCCCTTTTAGTTCGGAAAAGTTTCGTGATCGCTGATTGGTTGGAATTATTTGCACCGACTCGCAGCGGTGCCCTTTTAGTTCGGAAAAGTTTCGTGATCGCTAACTGGTTGGAATTATTTCCACCGACTCGCAGCGGTGCCCTTTTAGTTCGGAAAAGTTTCGTGATCGCTGACTGGTTGGAATTATTTGCACCGACTCGCAGCGGTGCCCTTTTAGTTCGGAAAAGTTTCGTGATCGCTGACTGGTTGGAATTATCTCGTCCAACAAATCAGCGATCCGGAAACTTTTCCGAGCTAAAAGGGCACTGCTGCGAGTCGGTGCAAATATGCATCGCTAAAAGAAATGGATTGTAAGTACGTCTGCTCATGGGAAAACCTCCGCTCTACTCATCAAAGGGTTTCCCAGAATCACCCCTCGACATATTTAATTGAGAGCATTTCTTTCGAATAACCCCTAGTTTATATATAAAAGATCTAATTTAATGTTGATACTGTTCGTAGAATATTTTTATTTTGATTGTTTATTGTCTCTCTTGTAGTTTGTTTATTTCCTTGTTTCCTTTCCCAACTGGGCTATTTTTCCCTGTTGGAGCCCTTGGGCTATAGCATCTTGCTTTTCTAATTAGGGTTATAGCTTGGCTTGTAATAATAATGATAATAATAATAATAATTATAATAATAATAATAATGATAATACTGTGTGCATACTATATCCAAGTTATTTTATTATTATTATTATTATTATTATATTATTATTATTATTATTATTATTATTATACTTAGTAAGCTACAACCCTAGCCGGAAAAGGCAAGGTGCTATAAGCCCAGGGTCACCAACAGGAAAAATAACCCCAGTGAGGAAAGGAAAAAAGGAAAAATAAAATGTTTTATGTACAGTAACAACATTAAAATGAATATCTATATAAACGATAAAAACTTTAACAAAACAATACGAAGAGAAATTACTTATAATAGTGTGCGTGAGTGTACCTTCGAGCTTAAGAACTCTAACCCAAGACAGTGTGAGACCATGGTACAGAGGCTATAGCACTACCCAAGACTAAATAATAATGGTTTAATTTTGGAGTGTCCTCTTAGATGGGCTGCTTGTAGTAGCTTAAAGAGTCTCTTCTACCCTTATCAAGAGGAAAGTAACCAATGCTCACACGAAACCAACTGGATCTTGAATCATCACTTAATAAGAATATGGAGGCGTATTATGTTGAGCACAATAGAGATTTCTGCCTCCCATTTGTATTGAACTAGATTCTTCAAATAAAGGTTAAGAGTTATTTTGTTTTTGGCCGTTTTCTTTATGAAAAAAATTGTACGGGAAATTGTTCAACTTTAATGAGATTTGCAGATTTTGATCGATCTTTTTAATTCATTAATTTAATTATTCACAAGCACGTACGTTTTATAAAAGCATACAATTAAGGAGAGAAAAATATAATGGTGTGAAAAAATATTTAATCGAATATTGAATTTAATTTATTATTCAGGAACTGACGTTTTTTTTTTTTTTTTTTTTTTTTTTTTTTTTTTTTTTTTTTTTTTTTTTGAGATTTTATGTAAAATTATAGGACAAAAAAATATGAATATCTATGGGAAGAAATTAATCGAAGCCTTGAAAAGTCTGGTAAAGCAGAATTATGAAGTTTCAAAAAAAAAAAAAAAAAAAAAAAAAAAAAAAAAAAAAAAAAACATTCTAAGATTAATTTTTTGTGCAGACATAGTATATGTAATTTCCTTGTGCAGATACAATATATGTATTTTTTGAGGGTGCAGATACAGTATATGTGAAAATTATTTTTGTGCGATACATTATATGTAAAAAATATTGTCTTTTTGCAGATACAGTATATATGAAAATTATTCTTTTGTACAGATACAGTATATGTATAAAATATTTTCTTTGTGCAGATACAATATATGTAGAAAATTATTTTTTGTACAGATATAGTATATATATAAGATATTTTCTTTGTGCAGATACAATATATGTAGAAATTATTTTTTGTGCTGATATAGTATATGTAAAAAATAATTTCTTTTTTTTTTTGTGCATATACCGCATAATGTAAAAATTATTTTTCTGTGCAGAATTCGAACCAAATAAATCGTCCATGGCACAATTACCATTTGGAGATCACCAGAATTGTGTTCAACTATCTGTATTGTGGTTGTGATGGCCGATGTGGTAACGTCCCTGACTGGTGAATTCCAGATTGGGGTTCAAGTCCCGCTCAAACTCGTTAGTTTCTTTGGTCGCTGGAGCCTCACCATCCTGGTGAGCTGAGGATGGGGGTTTAGAGGAGCCTATACGTCTATCTGCTGATTTATCAGCAGTCATTACCTTGGCTTCCTTGGTCCTAGTTTAGGTGGAAAGGGGGTTAGGGCGCTGATCATATATATATATATATATATATATGGTCAGTCTCTAGGACATTGTCCTGCTAAATAGGGCAATGTCACTGTCCCTTGCCTCTGCCATTCATGAGCGGACTTTAAAGCTTTAAACCGCATATTAGAATTTGTAACTTGATCATTCCTTCCTCCATTTAGTCCTTGTTTTGGAACTGGAAATGTTACCGATTATGGAAATCAACTTATTTGAAGGACACTCCACTGTTTTCCAGCCTGTTGGCCTTAATCTGCTCGTCTGGTCAAAGCAACCTGCTGGAAAGGCCACCAAGGGCTAGGTGGATATTCAGGTCGTTTTCTAGGTCACTGGAATAGAGATTTAATTTATCTCTCTCTCTCTCTCTCTCTCTCTCTCTCTCTCTCTCTCTGTGAATTATTATTCCTGTGTCCATCTCTTCCCATCTTAATCATTTTATTTTGTTAGTAATGTCTCTATTTCAAAAGGAATTTCTCTCTCTCTCTCTCTCTCTCTCTCTCTCTCTCTCTCTCTGTGTGTGTGTGTGTGAATTATTATTCCTGTGTCCATCTCTTCCCATCTTAATCATTTTATTTTGTTAGTTA
>NW_027168722.1:42500-58928 GCF_036898095.1 Palaemon carinicauda
GACGCAGTCAATCAAAAAAAAGCATTCGCTCCGAAACATTCACCACTGTCGAAACCTAACTAAAAAATGTAAACAAACAACCTCAAATATACCGACAGTTTTTCCCACTACAAACAATCATTCGCTAACTACCACTCTCTCTCTCTCTCTCTCTCTCTCTCTCTCTCTCTCTCTCTCTCTCTCTCTCTCTCTCTCTCTCTCTCTCTCTCTCTCTCTCTCTCTCTCTCTTTCAGGATTTGTCAAAAAACAGAAATTAAAATAAAGCAAAAATAAATCCTCCACATTCCTCCCCCTTACTTTGCCAAATCCTTCTCACACAACACTTACATTATTTTTTTCATAACCCAGTCGCAGTCGGGAACGGGACCTCTACTCCGAGTAACTGGGCCTCCATATACTCTCTCATTCACTTCTTCCTTATCACAATCATTCGCTACATTAACACTATTCTTATCTAAATCCCTATCATCTAATATATCATGTACAATCATATCTACCTCGTTCTCATCTGGCCCTATAATTACACTCATTTCTGTAAACAGTTCATCCATTTCATCAAAAACATTCTCAACTTTAGTAAAAGATTCATTCATGCTACTAATCATTCTCCTATCTCTCACTCTCGCATTCGTCATCCTTTCTTTTACATCACCTAAGGAAAAGCCACACACACTATAGGTATCATTCATACTCAGCCATGATTCATCTGTATTAACACATTTATCTTCCATACACACTTGCACATTTACACCCTTGTCATACTTATTTCTATTCTCACTTTTACTTATAAAATTTCCCCTTCTTTCATCTTTACTTAAAGCTCTTGTATTCTTCCTTTTCTTATATTCTACTAACATCAACTGTTTACCTTCCAGACCTAAGTCCTCATACATACTAGGTTCACCCTTGTTCCTTTTCAACCATTTACTCATCCCATTCTCTTGGATATACTCAGGTACCTCTTTCCATTTACGCAACTGGTTGTGGTGGGCCCTAATTTTTTCCACAATACCACCCACACACAACTTACCCAAAACGTAACTTAATCCACTCGAACCAACTTCTAACACCTCATAGGGACCTTCAAATTTATCATGCACCTTATTTACATTCATTCTACCCTTTTCAATTACTTCTATCATCACTCTCTCACCAACTTTAAAGCTTTCAAACCTCTTATTTGCTTTCCTCCACACATTTCTATCATCCTCCGACACACCCAACCTCGGTCTTATTATCTTTTCAAAATTTAACACAAACTTACATGGAAATATACCCGTACTCTTATGCACTGTTGCATTGTAAGCCCACAACGCTCTACCAACATACAAATCCCAATCATTATCACATGTACTCATCATTCGCAAAATTTCAGTTAATGTTCTTACAGTCCTTTCAGCCAACCCATTCGCACTTGGCATATAAGGAGTCGAATACACATGTTCAATACCCCATTCTCTTAACATCTGCTCAAACTCCCATCCAACAAACTCAGGGCCATTATCACTTAACATTCTCACAGGCTTACACACACACATCGGCAACATCACTTGACCAACCATTCTTGCAACAGTCTCGCTCCGTTTATCCTTGATGGGTATTGCATAGGTAAATTTACTCATGTGATCAACCATAACAATCATTCCCACATGTCTTCTAGCAGTCACAGGCAACGAAACACAATCAATCACAAACATCTCAAATGGTTCTTTCATACGTATTCTTAAAACAGGCGGATTAGCATGCACTCTCTGATACTTCCCTTTCTGGCAATCTTCACACGTAGTCGCAACATCCTTACATATCTGACTCAACCCAGGTGTAAACAATCTCTCACGCATGCATTCCCATAATTTATTTTTACCCATATGCCCATATCTGTCATGCACTAACATACACATACTTACTGCTGCATGCATCGGAAACACAGGAACATATATATCTTCATCCATTCCTTTATGTAGAAAATAAACAATATTCTTACACACAATAAGTCTCTTACTAACTTTCTTATACACCTCTAAATCAGACGGCCATTCTTCTACCTCAATACTATTCAACATACATTCACGTAACCCTTTAATTTCCTCACATTCATCTTGCATTTCTTCCACCTCCTCTTTAGTCAGTAGATCATCCTCACTCCTCGTAATATCAACCATGCCAACAAAATTCGCCATAAATACACTTATCTTCTATCACAACTACTTCACATCCATTCTTCAGAAGCAAACCACTACCAATATCAACTGATAAATCATGCAATCTTAAAAAGTCAATTCCTATCAAAAAACAACTAGGCATCTCATTCTCTCCCATTACAATAAAATTATGTTCCACCTCCATACTTCCCAGTTTTACTTTCAAACGCACTTCTTCCCAAACTAGCAAACTTCCTTCACCTATCCCATGAATTCTCACACTCGTACATTGCCTTTTCACTTCCCAATTGTACCGCTCTATTTCCTTGATAACAGACATATTCACTAATGACACTTGCGCACCTGTATCAATTAAACTACAGTATTCATTCTCATTTATACCCACATACGTCATCATTCTTCCTTTTACACCATGCATACAAATGTTTACTCTCCTATCAATAGGGTCATCCTTATCACACCCATGGTCATCTTCGCTATCTTCCATGCTCATACCACTCGGATTCAAGTCACTCGGACAATCCTCCTTCTCACTCAACAACTTGCAACATCTTTCATTACATTGTAACCTCAATATATACTCCCTTTCAGTCTCTTTATTTGCTCGATACTGCATCGGACGATTCCACCCAAAATACAAATAAACAGTGACACCATACAACATACTTACTACCAACAATAATTTTGATAACAATTCACCCTCAAGCATACTATCCTCCTCCTTATATGCCATTTCTTTCGATACTTCATTCCTAACACTCATTCTAAGCTCATCTACACTAGCAGGTATATCCCTATTCAAACCCTTCAATTTAAACTTATTTAACCCACACAAAATACATTTATACACCATGTCATCCCCTTCAAAACTTTTTACCACCACTAAATCTTCCGGCAACCTTTCAAAATTACTATCATTCTCGCTACTCTCTTCTATCTTACCATGCATTCTTGACATCGCATCTGCTATCACGTTCTTACTCCCAGGTACATATTCTAGCTTAAAATCAAATTCATTCAAATCCTCTATTGTCCTCGCAACCCTAGCATTCACAGACTCTTTCCTAATCATGTACACTAGGGGCTGATGGTCGGTACGCGCAATAAATTTCACACCATACAAAAATACCTTCAACGCTTTCACGCAAAACCTTATCGCAGCCAACTCCCTTTCAATCGTGGAATACTTTCACTCAGCCTTATTAAATGCTTTACTTACATACGCTATCACTCTCAACTGTTCATCTCCATTTATTCTTTGCATTTGAACCAAGCAACCACCCATACTAATCCCACTAGCATCCGTATATAACTCTAGCATACTCGCATGTTCACTATAATCGGGAAAGGCCAAAGTGACGTCTCTCGCAGCCTTTTCTTTCAAGTTTTCAAATGCTTCAATCATACGCTCATCCCATTTCAGTCTCGTACTATTTCTCTTACCTGTCCACTCATTCAAAGGCTTCCCTATTCCCGAACAATCTCTGACAAACTTCCGACCAAATTCAATTAACCTAAGAAAACCTCTCAACTCACGCACCGTATGAGGACGTGGAAACTCTCTCACTTTACTCACAAACTTTTCACTCTTCCTTATACCCGATTCACTCACCACATGCCCAAGAAATTCCACCTCCCCGGCCAACCATGTACACTTTTCAAGCTTAACTTTCACACCAACTTCTATCAACCGTTCTAATACTGCTCCCAGCAACTGCATGTGTTCCTCAACAGTCTCACTAGCAATCAAAATATCATCAATAAAAACAGTCACCTTCTGTCTATCAAACCCAGCCAAAACTACATTCATTGCCCTCTGGAAGGCAGCAGGCGCATTAGCAAGGCCAAAACTTAATCTTTTAAACTGATAATGACAATTTCTACTTGAAAATGCCGTAATGGGCCTGCTCCCCTCGGCCAGAGGCATCTGGTAATAGCCCCTAACTAAATCTAACTTTGTAAAAACTTTCATACCATGCATCTTATACACACAGTCAGACACTACATTCATCGGAAAACGTTCTTTAACAGTTACTTCATTCACCTTCCTATAATCTATACACATACGTAAACTTCCATCCGGCTTTCTTACAGGTACAATAGGGCTATTCCAGGCACTCTCACTCCTTTCTATTACACCCATTTGTTCTAACTCCTGGCACTGCTCTTCTATTTCTCTGGCAATAGGCGGAGAAAAATGTCGGGGACGCTGATATATGGGGGTATCATTACTAAGAACTATCTTAAATTCAGGCAGCTTTGATCCCCCACAATCCTCGTCACCGCGACTCAAAACTCTCCGTCTATCCCATAACATCCTATACAATTGTTCCCTTTCTCCCTCACTTATATTCTCGTCTACATTAATTCTTTCTTTCAAACTTTCATAGTCCCAATCGTCATCCGGCTTTATCTTACCCGTCATAACACGTCTCAATTTAACATACCTTTCATCCTCTACATTGACCAACGTATACATACATCCCATGCAATCACCCTCACGTATACCCCGTATTCTCTTCCTCCTTACAGTCGGCAACAAGCTCACATACACCTTCGGCTCCTGCAAATTCAAAATACCATCATACACATGCACACCTGCTTTCACCAAATTACTTGCTTCCGAACCTTCCACTACATATTCACAATTGTCACTATTGGCAATTCCCAGACTATTCGGCCATGCAACTTTTACACTGACAACCTCACTCGCATCTTTTGACAATTTAACACCTTCTTTTGCTATTAACGGCACACTTTTCCATACCTTCGTACATACACTACCATCTTCATTCAAATAAAATTCCCCACAAAATTTACCCTTAACTTTCATCTCTATCATATTTACACTAGGATGTACAATCATACCGCATTTTTTCAAGAAGTTATAACCTAACAACACATCGTATTTGTCATTTACTCCCTCAACCACATAAAAATCATTATCTTCCATCATCAGCCCCCCAATCATAACATTTTCACGTAACTTTCCTTGCACAGACATACTTAAATTACCTATACCTTTCACTTCACCTTTACACCCCCTAAATTCACACACATCCCTTACCTTATCGTACGCATTCCTAAACATTAAATTGACACCACAACCAGTATCAATCAGACCAACTAGCTCTATTCCATTAAAATTTACTTTTGCACTCATGCAGTCATAAGCTCTTTCGCCCATCACGTCTTCATGTAGTAAACCTTCACGAACATGCATCACATTCACTCCGCACACACTCGAGGACTCACCCAGCTGAACCCTCTTACACTCTAGTTTCCCGAACATCCTGGCTGATTTACTCCCTTCTTCCTACATACCCTAGCTACATGCCCATCTGCACCACATTCAGTACACTTACCCCGTGGCTCCTTGCACATTCTAGCATAATGACCATCCTTACCACAATTACCGCAAATCACATTTGTACGATTACTCCGACATCCACTCGCTATGTGCCCTGTCATACCACACCGATAACATTTTACCCCTTTCTCTTTCTTGCACTCGCTAATTCTATGCCCTACCTCACCACATCCAAAACAAGCACCTAGAGCCCATCTACATTCATTCTTCTTATGACCTTCCTTTCCACACCTATAACACTTTTCATTACGGACACGACTATCTGACATACCTCGATGCGCACTAGCACTCCTATCCCTCCAAACCTGATTCCCTTGCCTAAACCCTTCATTTGTCCTTACAGGTATTCCCACATTACTCGCCCTAACACTCCTATCTACTACACTATCGGCTACCCTCATCGGTCCTCTCATAACAGCATCTCTAAAACTAACAAATTCTGGCACACTTTCCTCCATTCCAGTTCTTACACTCACAGATTTACTTTCTTTCATACATCTATCCAACTCGTAATCCTCAACTATCTCTAAAATATCATCCCATGTCAATCTTTCTTTCGTCCACCTCATTTTCTCCTTCCGTTTCAAATTAACAAACTCGGCAACATTCTCGGGTACAGTAGCCAAAAACTTTTTCATTAACTCCTTATTCTCATTTATGCCTTCATCCCCATACTTCTTCCTAGCTAACGTTTCCAACCTACGTACGTACATTGATATCGCTTCTCCTGCATTCATCCGTGCTTCATCAAAATCATTCTTACGCTTATACTTAACACTCCCTTTCATACGTTTTACCTGCTCAATTATTCTCTTTTTCACACTTTCATAATCAACGTCCCCTACACTCATTATCACTCCATACATCGTCAACAAATACCCAGTCAAATATTCTCCTAACTCCCTAGCCCAAACTCTTTTACTATCACCATACTTATCCTGACAATACCTCTCATACTCCTTGAAAAAATCATATACATCCCTACTGCTATGCTCATTGAACCTTTCACACCGAGGTACCTCTCTCATAAACACAGTCTTAAACACATCACGTTCATTCTCACTGCTATCATCACTGTCTACTCCCTTGTTACCTTCTTCCTCATTTGAATATAATGAATCCACTTCCACACTTAAATTCCTATCCTTAACCATTCCCTTCTTACCCTTTTTCTTACTTACCACTTTCACCCATTCACGATCGTCCTTGCTATCAGCCTGATACTTTTTCTTCTCTTTCTTCACATCACTTTTACCTTTCTTCTCATGATTCCTATCATATTTCTGTTCATCCTTACTATGCCTTATTCCCTTATCTTCAATCTCACTATCACTATTACTATTACTATCACTATCACTTCCTTTCCCATTATCACTAACCTTAGCCTTCTCATCCACTATCAACCCATTACCCGAAACTGAGGACACTCCTCCGACTGCACCTTCACCCATTAAAGTTTTCATCATCCCCATGACTTGCCCCATCATAGCTTCCAATCGTCTCTCCATTCGTTCCTCATTCTCTTTCATCCTCATCTCAACACATTCTTCCACTCTCTCTACAGTTCCCTTTAACTCCCTAAGCTCCTTCTGCATCGCCTCATTCTCCCAGTGCAACCTCTCATTCTCTACAAGCAACCTCTCTTTCTCAACTATCAATATCTGCTCCCGTTCTTGATAATGCCGCAATTCCTCCTCCAAAGCCTTTAATTTACCTTCCATTTTTCATCAACCTTATATCTAGATTCTGTCCTTCGTCCAACAGTCCGGCTTCCTATCCCACCTCGGCAGTCCCTGTTCGGGCGCCAAAATAATGTGGCGGGATGTTAAAAACAAGCCCCACACCCTTGAATCACTCTAACAGACAATTATCTCCACAACACAAACTTTCCCCTTACTTTATCAACTGGACTCTTGGACAAAAGGACAAACAAAACAAAACATAACCTTAAAACTATATATTTCTTACAAACTATAATAAATCAAACCAAACCATCCCAAAAAACTTTAAACTCATCAAAACTTAACACTTTAAACTAGAATCACCAGCATCAAAAACTTTACACTATATATACCATAAACCCCATCCAAATTAACGCAAAAAAAACCTAACAAACTTAAATCTAAACCGCACACCAACTCAAAATATATGTTTATAAATATTGCGACACCAGCACTGACGCCACACACAAGCCGAACTGTCTTTTCACGGCAAACTACCACTATATGGTAAACAGGAGTCTCTCTCTCTATGCCATATCGGCCTCAACACCTTGAGTCACAGGTGCCAGTATCATCATCATCATCATCAATCCAAATACACAGGCCAGGTCGTCAACAGTTGAGCAGTCAAATGAGCAGTACAAACAAAATCTTAATACAGGCCAGGTCATCAACAATAAATCCACTTTCAAAATTCGGTCTCTCCAAAGGAGGAATCGCAGCCTGCCAAAATAAAAAAGAAAAACACTTACGAACACTTCTAGCTAACTGAACTATCGCACTATAATCAAAGATAAATAATAAATTGTTCCTATCATTCACAATCACGACAAGCAAAGATAAACAAAACTGTACTTACTTTGAAAATCAAAAAACACTTCCACGCTGGTCGAAAAAATATATATATAATCCAGCTCTCACACAACTGCCTTATGCTGCAGTCAAATAAAAAAGCATTCGCTCCGAAACATTCACCACTGTCGTAACCTAACTAAAACATGTAAACAAACAATCTCATTTATACCAACAGTCTTTCTCACCACAAACGATCGTTAACCTAACTACTTTCGCTCGCTAACACAATCTCTCTCTCTCTCTCTCTCTCTCTCTCTCTCTCTCTCTCTCTCTCTCTCTCTCTCTCTCTCTCTCTCTCTCTCTCTCTCTCTCTCTCTCTCTCTCTCAGGATTTGGCAAAAACAAAAATAAAATAAAGCAAAAATAAATCCTCCACATTCCTCCCCCCTTACTTTGCCAAATCCTTCTCACACAACACTTACATTATTTTTTTCATAACCCAGTCGCAGTCGGGAACGGGACCTCTACTCCGAGTAACTGGGCCTCCATATACTCTCTCATTCACTTCTTCCTTATCACAATCATTAGCTACATTAACACTATTCCTATCTAAATCCCTATCATCTAATATATCATGTACAATCATATCTACCTCGTTCTCATCTGGCCCTATAATTACACTCATTTCTGTAAACAGTTCATCCATTTCATCAAAAACATTCTCAACTTTAGTAAAAGATTCATTCATACTACTAATCATTCTCCTATCTCTCACTCTCGCATTCGTCATCCTTTCTTTTACATCACCTAAGGAAAAGCCACACACACTATAGGTATCATTCATACTCAGCCATGATTCATCTGTATTAACACATTTATCTTCCATACACACTTGCACATTTACACCCTTGTCATACTTATTTCTATTCTCACTTTTACTTATAAAATTTCCCCTTCTTTCATCTTTACTTAAAGCTCTTGTATTCTTCCTTTTCTTATATTCTACTAACACTAACTGTTTACCTTCCAGACCTAAGTCCTCATACATACTAGGTTCACCCTTGTTCCTTTTCAACCATTTACTCATCCCATTCTCTTGGATATACTCAGGTACCTCTTTCCATTTACGCAACTGGTTGTGGTGGGCCCTAATTTTTTCCACAATACCACCCACACACAACTTACCCAAAACGTAACTTAATCCACTTGAACCAACTTCTAACACATCATAGGGACCTTCAAATTTATCACGCACCTTATTTACATTCATTCTACCCTTTTCAATTACTTCTTTCATCACTCTCTCACCAACTTTAAAGCTTTCAAACCTCTTATTTGCTTTCCTCCACACATCTCTATCATCCTCCGACACACCCAACCTCGGTCTTATTATCTTTTCAAAATTTAAAACAAACTTACATGGAGACATACCCGTACTCTTATGCACTGTTGCATTGTAAGCCCATAACGCTCTACCAACATACAAATCCCAATCATTACCACATGTACTCATCATTCGCAAAATTTCAGTTAATGTTCTTACAGTCCTTTCAGCCAACCCATTCGCACTTGGCATATAAGGAGTCGAATACACATGTTCAATACCCCATTCTCTTAACATCTGCTCAAACTCCCATCCAACAAACTCAGGGCCATTATCACTTAACATTCTCACAGGCTTACACACACACATCGGCAACATCACTTGACCAACCATTCTTGCAACAGTCTCGCTCCGTTTATCCTTGATGGGTATTGCATAGGTAAATTTACTCATGTGATCAACCATAACAATCATTCCCACATGTCTTCTCGCAGTCACAGGCAACGAAACACAATCAATCACAAACATCTCAAATGGTTCTTTCATACGTAATCTCAAAACAGGCGGATTAGCATGCACTCTCTGATACTTCCCTTTCTGGCAATCTTCACACGTAGTCGCTACATCCTTACATATCTGACTCAACCCAGGTGTAAACAATCTCTCACGCATGCATTCCCATAATTTATTCTTACCCATATGCCCATATCTGTCATGCACTAACATACACATACTTACTGCTGCATGCATTGGAAACACAGGAACATATATATCTTCATCCATTCCTTTATGTAGAAAATAAACAATATTCTTACACACAATAAGTCTCTTACTAACTTTCTTATACACCTCTAAATCAGACGACCATTCTTCTACCTCAATACTATTCAACATACATTCACGTAACCTTTTAATTTCCTCACATTCATCTTGCATTTCTTCCACCTCCTCTTTAGTCAGTAGATCATCCTCACTCCTCGTAATATCAACCATGCCAACAAAATTCGCCATAAATACACTATTATCTTCTATCACAACTACTTCACATCCATTTTTCAGAAGCAAACCACTACCAATATCAACTGATAAATCATGCAATCTTAAAAAGTCAATTCCTATCAAAAAACAACTAGGCATCTCATTCTCTCCCATTACAATAAAATTATGTTCCACCTCCATACTTCCCAGTTTTACTTTCAAACGCACTTCTTCCCAAACTAGCAAACTTCCTTTACCTATCCCATGAATTCTCACACTCGTACATTGCCGTTTCACTTCCCAATTGTACCGCTCTATTTCCTTGATAACAGACATATTCACTAATGACACTTGTGCACCTGTATCAATTAAACTACAGTATTCATTCTCATTTATACCCACATACGTCATCATTCTTCCTTTTACACCATGCATACAAATGTTTACTCTCCTATCAATAGGGTCATCCTTATCACACCCATGGTCATCTTCGCTATCTTCTATGCTCATACCACTCTGATTCAAATCACTCGGACAATCCTCCTTCTTACTCAACAACTTGCAACATCTTTCATTACATTGTAACCTCAATATATACTCCCTTTCAGTCTCTTTATTTGCTCGGTACTGCATCGGACGATTCCACCCAAAATACAAATAAACAGTGACACCATATAACATACTTACTACCAACAATACTTTTGATAACAATTCACCCTCAAGCATACTATCCTCCTCCTTATATGCCATTTCTTTTGATACTTCATTCCTAACACTCATTCTAAGCTCATCTATACTAGCAGGTATATCCCTATTCAAACCCTTCAATTTAACCTTATTTAACCCACACAAAATACATTTATACACCATGTCATCCCCTTCAAAACTTTGTACCACCATTAAATCTTCCGGCAACCTTTCAAAATTACTATCATTCTCGCTACTCTCTTCTATCTTACCATGCATTCTTGACATCGCATCTGCTATCACGTTCTTACTCCCAGGTACATATTCTAGCTTAAAGTCAAATTCATTCAAATCCTCTATTGTCCTCGCAACTCTAGCATTCACAGACTCTTTCCTAATCATGTACACTAGGGGCTGATGGTCAGTACGCACAATAAATTTCACACCATACAAAAATACCTTCAACGCTTTCACGCAAAACCTTATCGCAGCCAACTCCCTTTCAATCGTGGAATACCTTCGCTCAGCCTTATTAAATGCTTTACTTACATACGCTATCACTCTCAACTGTTCATCTCCGTTTATTCTTTGCATTTGAACCAAGCAACCGCCCATACTAATCCCACTAGCATCCGTATATAACTCTAGCATACTCGCATGTTCACTATAATCGGGAAAAGCCAAAGTGACGTCTCTCGCAGCCTCTTCTTTCAAGTTTTCAAATGCTTCAATCATACGCTCATCCCATTTCAGTCTCGTACTATTTCTCTTACCTGTCCACTCATTCAAAGGCTTCCCTATTCCCGAACAATCTCTGACAAACTTCCGACCAAATTCAATTAACCCAAGAAACCCTCTCAACTCACGCACCGTATGAGGACGTGGAAACTCTCTCACCTTACTCACAAACTTTTCACTCTTCCTTATACCCGATTCACTCACCACATGCCCAAGAAATTCCACCTCCCCGGCCAACCATGTACACTTTTCAAGCTTAACTTTCACCCCAACTTCTATCAACCGTTCTAATACTGCTTCAAGCAACTGCATGTGTTCCTCAACTGTCTCACTAGCAATCAAAATATCATCAATAAAAACAGTCACCTTCTGTCTATCAAACCCAGCCAAAACTACATTCATCGCCCTCTGGAAGGCAGCAGGCGCATTAGCAAGGCCAAAACTTAATCTTTTAAACTGAAAATGACAACTTCTACTTGAAAATGCCGTAATGGGCCTGCTCCCCTCTGCCAGAGGCATCTGGTAATAGCCCCTAACTAAATCTAACTTTGTAAAAACTTTCATACCATGCATCTTATACACACAGTCAGACACTACATTCATCGGAAAACGTTCTTTAACAGTTACTTCATTCACCTTTCTATAATCAATACACATCCGTAAACTTCCATCCGGCTTTCTTACAGGTACAATAGGGCTATTCCAGGCACTCTCACTCCTTTCTATTACACCCATTTGTTCTAACTCCTGGCACTGCTCTTCTATTTCTCTGGCAATAGGCGGAGAAAAATGTCGGGGACGCTGATATATGGGGGTATCATTACTAAGAACTATCTTGAATTCAGGCAGCTTTGATCCCCCACAATCCTCGTCACCGCGACTCAAAACTCTCCGTCTATCCCATAACATCCTATACAATTGTTCCCTTTCCCCCTCACTTATATTCTCATCTACATTAATTCTTTCTTTCAAACTTTCATAGTCCCAATCGTCATCCGGCTTTATCTTACCCGTCATAACCCGTCTCAATTTAACATACCTTTCATCCTCTACATTGACCAACGTATACATACATCCCATACAATCACCCTCACGTATACCCCGTATTCTCTTCCTCCTTACAGTCGGCAACAAGCTCACATACACCTTCGGCTCCTGCAAATTCAAAATACCATCATACACATGCACACTTGCTTTCACCAAATTACTTGCTTCCGAACCTTCCACTACATATTCACAATTGTCACTATTGGCAATTCCCAGACTATTCGGCCATGCAACTTTTACACTGACAACCTCACTCGCATCTTTAGACAATTTAACACCTTCTTTTGCTATTAACGGCACACCTTTCCATACCTTCGTACATACACTACCATCTTCATTCAAATAAAATTCCCCACAAAATTTACCCTTAACTTTCATCTCTATCATATTTACACTAGGATGTACAATCATACCGCATTTTTTCAAGAAGTTATAACCTAACAACACATCGTATTTGTCATTTACTCCCTCAACCACATAAAAATCATTATCTTCCATCATCAGCCCCCCAATCATAACATTTTCTCGTAACTTTCCTTGCACAGACATACTTAAATTACCGATCCCTTTCACTTCACCTTTACACCCCCTAAATTCACACACATCCCTTACCTTATCGTATGCATTCCTAAACATTAAATTGACACCACAACCAGTATCAATCAGACCAACTAGCTCTATTCCATTAAAATTTACTTTTGCACTCATGCAGTCATAAGCTCTTTCGCCCATCACGTCTTCATGTAATAAACCTTCACGAACATGCATCACATTCACTCCACACACACTCGAGGACTCACCCAGCTGAACCCTCTTACACTCTAGTTTCCCGAACATCCTGGCTGATTTACTCCCTTCTTCCTACATACCCTAGCTACATGCCCATCTGCACCACATTCAGTACACTTACCCCGTGGCTCCTTGCACATTCTAGCATAATGACCATCCTTACCACAATTACCGCAAATCACATTTGTACGATTACTCCGACATCCACTCGCTATGTGCCCTGTCATACCACACCGATAACATTTTACCCCTTTCTCTTTCTTGCACTCGCTAATTCTATGCCCTACCTCACCACATCCAAAACAAGCACCAAGAGCCCATCTACATTCATTCTTCTTATGTCCTACTTTCCCACATCTATAACACTTCTCTTCACGGATACAACTACCTGACCTATCTTGCGGCGCACTAGCACTCCTATCCCTCCAAACCTGATTCCCTTGCCTAAACCCTTCATTTGTCCTTACAGGTATTCCCACATTACTCGCCCTAACACTCCTATCTACTACATTATCAGCTACCCTCATTGGTCCTCTCAAAATTGCGTCCTTATAACTACCAAATTCTATTACACTTTCTTCCATTCCAGTTCTTACACTCACAGATTTACTTTCTTTCATGCACCTATCTAACTCATAATCCTCAACTATCTCTAGTATATCATCCCATGTCAATCTCTCTTGCGTCCACCTCATTTTCTCTTTGCGTTTCAAATTAATAAATTCACACACATTCTCAGGTACTGTTGCCAAAAACTTCCTCATTAACTCCTTATTCTCATTTATACCTTCATCCCCATACTTCTTCCTAGCTAAAGTTTCCAACCTACATACGTACATTGATATAGCTTCTCCTGCATTCATCCTTGCCTCATCAAAATCATTTTTACGCTTATACTTAACACTCCCTTTCATACGTTTTACCTGCTCAGTTATTCTCGTTTTCACACTTTCATAATCAACGTCCCCTACACTCATTATCACTCCATACATCGTCAACAAATACCCAGTCAAATATTCTCCTAACTCCCTAGCCCAAACTCTTTTACTATCACCATACTTATCCTGACAATACCTCTCATACTCCTTGAAAAAATCATTTACATCCCTACTGCTATGCTCATTGAACCTTTCACACCGAGGTACCTCTCTCATAAACACAGTCTTACACACATCACGTTCATTCTCACTGCTATCATCACTGTCTACTCCCTTGTTACCTTCTTCCTCATTCGAATATAATGAATCCACTTCCACACTTAAATTCCTATCCTTAACCATTCCCTTCTTACCCTTTTTCTTACTTACCACTTTCACCCATTCACGATCGTCCTTGCTATCAGCCTGATACTTTTTCTTCTCTTTCTTCACATCACTTTTACCTTTCCTTTCATCTTTCCTCTCCCCTTTCTGTTCATCCTTACTATGCCTAATTCCCTTATCTTCAATATCACCATCACTATTACTACTATCACTATCACTTCCTTTCCCATTATCACCTACCTTAACCTTCTCTTTCACTACCAACCCATTACCCGAAGCTGAGGACACTCCTCCGACTGCACCTTCACCCATTATAGTTTTCATCATCCCCATGACTTGCCCCATCATATCTTCCATTCGTTTCTCCATTCGTTCTTCATTCTCTCGCATCCTCATCTCAACACATTCTTCCACTCTCTCTACTGTCCCCTTTAACTCCCTAAGCTCCTTCTGCATCGCCGCATTCTCCCAGTTCAACCTCTCATTCTCTATTAGCAACCTCTCCTCACGCTCCTTACTCAGCCGCAATTCCTCCTTCAGTAACTTGTTCTGCTCTTCCATTTTTCATCAACCTTAATCCTAAATTCTTAACCTAATTCCGTCCTTCGTCCAACAGTCCAGCTTCTATCCCACCTCAGCAGTCCCTGTTCGGGCGCCAAAATAATGTGGCGGGATGTTAAAAACAAGCCCCACACCCTTGAATCACTCTAACAGACAATTATCTCCACAACACAAACTTTCCCCTTACTTTATCAACTGGACTCTTGGACAAAAGGACAAACAAAACAAAACATAACCTTAAAACTATATATTTCTTACAAACTATAATAAATCAAACCAAACCATCCCAAAAAACTTTAAACTCATCAAAACTTAACACTTTAAAACTAGAATCACCAGCATCAAAAACTTTACACTATATATACCATAAACCCCATCCAAATTAACGCAAAAAAAACCTAACAAACTTAAATCTAAACCGCAACACCAACTCAAAATATATGTTTTATAAATATTGCGACACCAGCACTGACGCCACACACAAGCCGAACTGTCTTTTCACGGCAAACTACCACTATATGGTAAACAGAGTCTCTCTCTCTATGCCATATCGGCCTCAACACCTTGAGTCACAGGTGCCAGTATCATCATCATCATCATCAATCCAAATACACAGGCCAGGTCGTCAACAGTTGAGCAGTCAAATGAGCAGTACAAACAAAATCTTAATACAGGCCAGGTCATCAACAATAAATCCACTTTCAAAATTCGGTCTCTCCAAAGGAGGAATCGCAGCCTGCCAAAATAAAAAAGAAAAACACTTACGAACACTTCTAGCTAACTGAACTATCGCACTATAATCAAAGATAAATAATAAATTGTTCCTATCATTCACAATCACGACAAGCAAAGATAAACAAAACTGTACTTACTTTGAAAATCAAAAACACTTCCACGCTGGTCGAAAAAATATATATATAATCCAGCTCTCACACAACTGCCTTATGCTGCAGTCAAATAAAAAAGCATTCGCTCCCGAAACATTCACCACTGGT
>NW_027168723.1:5000-7500 GCF_036898095.1 Palaemon carinicauda
CCCTTATGGGTAGTGAAAGGGGCTTTCTTGGTGCATATTTCTAATAGTGCACGGAGAGAGGCCTCGGGGATGTTGAGGGTGGGTGTCGTTGTATCCCTATAAACTCTGTCCATTATGAATTTTATTGTTTCATTCACGGGAACGTTAGTAAATAGGGACTCGACATCCATGGAGGCAATAACTCCGTCACTTGTGGAATTTCTCAGTTTTTCTAGGAATTCTGCTGATGATGTCACACATTATTTATTGGGGATATAGGGTGTGAGTAAGGTGTTCAGTCTCTTAGCAAGCTGGTATGTAGGGGCAGGGCACTGGCTGATAATAGGCCTGAGAGGGTTCCCTTGCTTGTGCGTTTTTACATTTCCGTATAAGTAGCCGAGCCCAAAATCACCTGAAATAGGTGGCAAATGGACGGCGTTGGTGGCAGCATTAATGGTTTGTATAATGCTGTTTGCTTCCCTCTTGATATCCTCAGTGGGGTTGCGGGACAATCGTTCAAATTTTGAGGTATCAGCCAAAATTTGATCTAGTTTCTCATGGTACTCTGTATTTATGAGAACGAAGGCGGCAGTTTTATCTGCACGGCGTACAGTGATGCCTTCTTGCAATCTAAGAGCCTTGGCAGCATCTCTCATCTCCTTCGTGACAATCCCACTCCGGTATTGGCCACGGTCAGTGAGGGCTTCTGCCAAGAGTAGGGGTTGGAGGGCATCAGTCGTCCGTAGGGCACCTCTACGTTCATTTTCTTGAATGGTGTCAATGAGGAGCTCGATTTCCAATCTCTTGTCAGTCGGTCTTGGTTTGGTCATGTAGTGGCAATTAAGGCCTAAACATAATATTTCTTCTTGAGCAGGCGTGGGAACGTAATTGGTGAGATTTACATACTCTTGCCTCTTTTCTGGGATCCTAAGTTTGCCTCCATTGATATTAATGAGTTTTCTTATTACAGTTTTGGTCCGATTTCGTTGGTCTTTCTCTTTTAGTTTATTAAGGAGGTAAGAGATATTTTCTGGGTAGGTAAGGTGATTCCTTTGTTGATCATTATCATCAGGTTGCCTTTCATCACTTTCTTCAATAATACTGTGGTCTAGATTGTCTTGTTCCTCTCTCACAATGTATTCCGGGACCTCTCCAGAAGGGCGTGCTTGATCAATGGCGATGTTCTGGATTTCAGCCCATTCACTCTGCAGACGAGCAAGGCGTGCATATAGATCTTTCTTTTCATGCAGTTTAGTATCCAATTGCCGGCGAAGGAGAGATCTCCTGAAAGCACTAGTCCGCGGGTCATTACGTGCTGAGGGGTCATGCAGTCTAAAATTTGTATATTTTGGGAGTAGACCCTCTTTTAAGCAGGTTTTATTAAAAGTGATTGCTGCCTCAGTGGCGTTAATCTTGTAATTAACTTTTTCTATTGTTCTTATTATCTTCTTCTCTTCATTTGAACAATCCGTCAGTAACTGGGAAAGGGACATATCAATAGGAAGGTGATGAAGACCATATCATTCACAATTTGTCTTTAATATATCACAACACATTGTAAAAGTACAGATATTATGTACAAAGTATAAAACACTATCACAATGTTAGTGCACACAAAGTAATTGTCACTTTTATACAAAATTTATAAATTACGTGGTGTTAAGTTTAACACATCCTTCGACTCAACCGGTTTCGAGCAGTGAGAAGGTTTTCTGCTCATTGTCAAGAGTGAACTGAAATGCAGGTGTTGTTTTGATGGCTTATATACGGAGTCCTGCTACGAGATTCCATCTTCACTGGTTAAGAACCGCCCTAGGGCGGAGACCGTTAATCCTATTGGGTGGTGGCCTCTGCCTCGCCGGGATGTTTGGTGGGATTACTGGCTCTGGTTCTGTCAAGAGATAATCCCTGTTTTGACCTTCAGCTATATCAGTCCTGTCATAGTTGTTATTGCCTGGACTATTGTTGATAGTGGACCTTATACATGTTGGCAATAAGGTCCCTTCTTGCGTGGTGTTGAGGTTAGGTCTTTGTTGTTGAATAAAAATAGCTTCCATTATCCGGAGACGTCTACTGTCAGGGGCATGGCCGATGATTGTTACATTTTTCACTATATGCTCCCTTGTTGTCATGAAATTATGTTTTTGGAGGCAATGAGAAACTAGATCAAATTTTGGCTGATACCTCAAAATTTGAACGATTGTCCCGCAACCCCACTGAGGATATCAAGAGGGAAGCAAACAGCATTATACAAACCATTAATGCTGCCACCAACGCCGTCCATTTGCCACCTATTTCAGGTGATTTTGGGCTCGGCTACTTATACGGAAATGTAAAAACGCATAAGCAAGGGAACCCTCTCAGGCCTATTATCAGCCAGTGCCCTGGCCCTACATACCAGCTTGCTAAGAGACTGAACACCTTACTCACACCCTATATCCCCAATAAATATTGTGTGACATCATCAGCAGAATTCCTAGAAAAACTGAGAAATTCCACAAGTGACGGAGTTATTGCCTCC
>NW_027168726.1:5000-7500 GCF_036898095.1 Palaemon carinicauda
AATGCTGTCGTTTCTAGTCCACTGCAGGATTAAGGCCTCAGACACGTCTAGGGTTTGGCCATTTTCACCACCACGCTGGCCACGGTGGATTGGTGATAGTGGGAGACTTCATTATTGGTGGCTCTGACTAGTACACAAACCCTTTCACCACGTTAAGGTGTCCCCTCTCTGAGAGGGTATAACACCAAGTAACATAAAGAGAAGTCAATCCAGATCTCTTAGTTCATGACATCTATTCTGTTAGGCATAATGTTTCTGAGTTAAAGTCTCATTTACTAGGTTCAGGATTGCATCTCACTGGCTGGCGGTGGAAGTAGGTAGGTGAGGTAGGAGGCAAGGTCCATTAAAGGACCTTGGTAGGAGAGGGAGAGGCCGTCTTCTGCCTTTAGAGGAGCGACTGTGTACCAGTGGAGCCATTCAGACAGAAGTGCAGGTAACACAAATATGCTCGAGGACACAAAATATCAAAGATACTTATAATTTTTCTAACATGAGGGATATATTTTCAGATCAGCGAACCCTGGCAGAGCAATGTAAGATTATTAGCTTAATCCTCTACGAGTAATTGTGAATATTTGTGAATATTTCTGAATTAAGGAAAAAAACAGCTTTTTGGAGTATAATTTTGTATGTAAATGCCAAATTTGGTTGTTATTTTTTATCATAACTACTAGAGTTTGTTTTATTACTAGTACATGTTCACAAAATAATGTTTTGTAAACGTTAAAAACCTGTTATTCTTACCTTTGTGTATATAATGTATTGTATTGCCAAGTGTAGTATTTTGCATTTATTTGGACCAGAAGTAAATAATTATTGTAAATATGAGCTGTATATGTTATGGTCAATAAAATATCTATCTACCTATCTATCTATGTTTGGTAAGTCTCATAAACAGGTCAATTCGCATTCTTTAACTAATAATAATAATAATAATAATAATAATAATAATAATAATAATAGCTTGTTATATATTAGGTAGTAGGTTGGCCAGGGCACCAGCCACCCGTTGAGATACTACCGCTAGAGAGTTATGGGGTCTTTTGACTGGCCAGACAGTACTACATTGGATCCTCCTCTCTGGTTACGGTTCATTTTCCCTTTGCCTACATACACACTGGATAGTCTGGCATATTCTTTACATATTCTCCCCTATCCTCATACACCTGACAACACAGATTACCAAACAATTCTTCATCACCCAAGGGGTTACTGCACTGTAATTGTTCAGTGCCACTTTCCTCTTGGTAAGGGTAGAAGAGACTCTTTAGCTATGGTAAGCAGCTCTTCTAGGAGAAGGACACTCCAAAATCAAACCACTGTTCTCTAGTCTTGGGTAGTGCCATAGCCTCTGTACCATGGCCTTTCACTGTCTTGGGTTAGAGTTCTCTTGCTTGAGGGTACACTCGAGCACACTCTCCTATCTTATTTCTCTTCCTCTTGTTTTGTTAAAGTTTTTATAGTTTATATAGGAGATATTTATTGTTGTTACTCTTCTTAGAATATTTTATTTTCCTTTTTTCCTTTCCGCACTGAGCTATTTTCCCTGTTGGAGCCCCTGGGCTTATAGCATACTGCTTTTCCAACTAGGGTTATAGCTTAGTAAGTAATAATAATAATAATAATAATAATAATAATAATGTGTCTCGTATTAAGTATGTTAAAAACAGCTATTCAGATGGAACGTTGTTTCACGAAAGGCAGTCATTCGAAGTTACTTAATGAGAATAAGTCACTTCTAAGAGTTTCCACTTATAAACCGGACAAATTCACTTAATAGTACACATCTCTTAAGAGGGACAATGTGTCTCACATTTGCTTTTGTGTACCAGAAATATTCTCCTCACGTACAGAGAATCGACAGAAAAAGTTCTTAATATTTCTTATATCTGGGAAATAAATGAAAAAGGATAATAAAAACGGGACTAACTTACTTTCCCATTAGGTTCACATTTCCTATTTGAATATTTTCGTTCAGTAGATCATAATGTACAGTTCCATAGTAATTGAAAGCTATCAAATAAAAATTTTGAATAAATAAAAAGGTCATCTTCATAAAATTCACAATGTATGTAATATTTGTAATGGGTAAATGGTGTAAAAGAATTTAGTTTGCGGTATATTCTGTCCGGCAGATTTCAAATTGTTCGGGCAGACCAAGGCGGTTGAACCGGTGGCACTTTGGAAGCGTTTGTATGTTGAAGAGGCTGACACGATTCTCTCTTCATTTTTTTTTTTTTTTTATGAAAGATCTATTGTAATGTTATTGCTGATCTTAAGATGTTTTTCTATATATTATTACTTTACATATATAGTTTATTTTTCCTTATTTCCTTCCCTCACTGAGATATTTTCCTTGTTGGAGCTCTTGGGCTAGTAGCAGCACCCTGTTTTAACAACTAAGTTTGTAGTTTTACTTACCTATATACAAGCAGTTGGAGAGAGAGAGAGAGAGAGAGAGAGAGAGAGAGAGAGAGGAGAGAGAGAGAGAGAGAGAGAG
>NW_027168726.1:17500-20000 GCF_036898095.1 Palaemon carinicauda
TTATGATATTTCGTTTTATAGGGCTAACTAATATTCAGTTACTGAACTCGTTTCTGTTAGGTAAATATTATATTCTCCATTTCTCTATCCAAGTAGTTTTAATTACAATTATGACGAACCATCTTTCTTTGACACAGACGATGCATATTTCAATTGTGAATCTCCTTCTATATGGCGAGAGAAATATTCATCAACTTCAAGTAGTTCAGACTATCATTAATAGTCGAATTTCTTTATCTAATAGTGGTACGTACGTTTGTTCGTCTGCGCGCGCATCCTCGAGTTAAAGAAGACCCTAAACGTATCAAGGACCTACAGTACTAATGCTATCAAAAATGCCAATTATTAATAAATCAACGAGCACAGCCCATAGACAGGCATTCTGCAGCCAGGCTTCGACAGAAAGGGTTCCGGGACAGTCGAGTCATCATCTTCGTTTGTAGTAGGTAGGCCAGGCCACCAGCCACCCGTTGAGATACTACCGCCGGAGTTATGGGGTCTTTTGACTGGCCAAACAGTACTACATTGGATCTATCTCTCTGGTTACGATTCATTTTCCCTTTGCCTACACATATCCACACTGAATAGTCTGGCTTATTCTTAACATATTCTCCTTTATCCTCATACACATGACAACACAGATTACCAAACCATTCTTCTTCACTCAAGGGCTAACTGAACTGTAATTTTTCAGTGGTCGCTTTCCTCTTGGTAAGGGTAGAAGAGACTCTTTAGCTATGGTAAGCAGCTCTTCTAGGAGAAGGACACTCCAAAATCAAACCATTGTTCTCTAGTCTTGGCCATAGCCTCTGTACCATGGTCTTCCACAGTCTTGGATTAGAGTTCTCTTGCTTGAGGGTATACTCAGGCACACTTTTCTATCTTATATCTCTTCCTCCTGTTTTGATAAAGATTTACAAGCATCCGGTATTTTCATTTTAGTTTGAATAACTGCAACAAAAAGACGGAATTTTTGTGTATATCGTAAAATGTAAGTCTTAATTCCCCCCCCTCTCTCTCTCTCTCTCTCTCTCTCTCTCTCTCTCTCTCTCTCTCTCTCTCTCTCTCTCCGCCCAGCCACCCTTCGCTTCTCTATGCCTATCACCTACCCGGGTGTCTCTCCCCCCTACCTCCCCATATCAATTAGCTCAGAGTTGTGTTGACATCTACACAATAGGCAGGAAGTGAGCTGTCAAAACCATTTCTCTGCACCTGTTAATGTGGTCTTTTGTGTCATGTGATCACACGTTCATTTCTCGTGTGTGGACCCCTTAAGCGTTAAGATGAACGATCGAATAAGTAAAAGGGTCAAATAAATAAGGGGTTGAATTTGCAAGGAGTCGAATAAAAAAGAGGTAGAATAATCAAGGGGTCGAAAACTTCAATCGAAAATTTCTTTTCGGTCTCCTTCTTCACAGACATGGTGATCATATCTCCTCGTCAGTCACCTGCGAACTAAAAAGTTTGATCAAAATTTTGACAGGAGCCCACACACGCATCAAAAATTTGAAGACTCGTCAAAAAAAAAAATAAAACGGATTTGATCCATCAAAATTTTGCTTCAAATCTTTTTTTTTGACATCAAAACGTCCCACATGCACTCAAATTTTGCATCAAAATTTTGATGCAAAATTTTGACGCTTTTTTTGAACGTGTATGGGCCCTTAATAGTCTTTTAGAAAATAAACTTTTGACTGTAAGTGCCCCTTTCTCAGTGGGGATACCTTAACGTGGTGTAAGGGTTTACTTATTGCCATGATCAGCAAAGCTGTAATAGTCACTACCACCCATGCTAGGTTGATTTGCTGTGAGCGATCAGACAAGTCTCCCACCATCACCAATCTCCAATGGCCAACGTGGTGATGAAAAGTGGCCAAACCCCAGACATGAATAAAGACATGTCTGAGGCCTTTGTCCTGTTGTTATTTTTATATATGTGAATAACGTGTTTGTGTGAGTGTATGTGTGTGTGTTTTTGTGTATGTGTTCGAATACTTTAATACTTTCAGGTAATCCAGGAAGTAAATTTTATTTTCAGCAATTGCTTCGCTCTCTTGTCTGTTCCAAGCTGGGAGAAGCGCCTACCGAGATGGTGGAAATGATGCATTGATTTATTCATCAGGCGAAAGGTGAGTTTCTTGCGAGTTATTATTTTGAAGTTGCAAAAACTTATATTTTCAACATGTTAAGTTGCAGATCTTGTCAGAAAAAAAAATGTTTATTAAGAGAAAAACGTTGCCAAAATCGTCTACAACTATTGATAGCTCTGATTATTCCTTGTTGAATTAAAAAGACAATAGAAAAAAGTCCTACTTTTCCAACTTGGGTTGTAGCTTAGCCAGTAATAATAATAATAATAATAATAATAATAATAATAATAATAATAATAATAATAAATAATAATAATAACAATTATAATAACAATAATGATAATAATAATAATAATAATAATAATAATAAAAATTATAATGATAATAATAATAATAATAATAACAATAAC
>NW_027168726.1:25000-42500 GCF_036898095.1 Palaemon carinicauda
CGCTCGCGAAAATTTCCGAGCGGTAGTGATGCACTAGCTGTGTGCACTGCTATTTCACGCGGTTCCAGTGTAGTGGCTTATAGCTACTACGAGGTCGCTCGGGGGAAAACCCTCTCATGAGAAGACATGCCTCCTAATGAGCGGAAATATATCCGTACGGAAAAAAAATCCGCTCGTGTGAAGCAAGCCTTATACTATCACCAATTCTCACTCTTTTAAAGTTTCCATCTCTGTCTCTCTATTGCTCACTCCAATCAACATTCAAAATTCTAATAAGAATAAATCATCTATGGAGTAAAAGATGAAACATTATTCACATTCTTCACGTAAGCAGACAAGAAATATTGATCTTAGATTAAAACAATGCTCATATAAAAAATGAATGAAGTATAATGTTTAAGAAAATAGACAACCTAATATAAGGGCTGCCATTTGTAATACCATAATAGCAGATAAACTTAAGAAGATATGTAATAAGCAAATGCTCTCGTGTAGAATGGCAGTGATATATTTATAAAAAAATTTTTTTTTGGATATTGGGTTATAATAACCTTATATTTGTAGATAATAACGTAGACAATCCTATGTTTATGTTTAAAACTCTTATACCCCTATAGTATAGAGTCAGCCCTCTTCAGTAATACCAGAACTTTGTTCCTGAATATACTTTAAACCTTTGAATAAGGTTCAACATAATAGAGGATTTGTTTCTATTATTTGAAGAATTTCAACATAATATTAGAATGCTAATGCATATTTATCTATAGATTTTCTTTTATTGTTTTGTGAGAGAAATATACCATAGTTTTTCCATTGAGTGACTTCCTGTGTCCATCTAATCCATATATTCTTTCACACTCGACAAATTGCTCTTATTATATAGTTTTTGAGAAAATGGCAACAATAGATCTTCATAATCATAAACATATCATTAGATTGTGAAATATACGTTGCATTGAACGGCCAATTTCAAAAGGAAAATACTACGTTCTAGATAGGAGATTTCTTACACATCAAGATTGCCAACCTTAAAATGTTGAGAAAAACGAAATGGTAACTCTTTCATTGCTTTCAAATTGAACATAAAACTCTTAACTGAAGTATAATGTAAATGTATTAATGCTTATAACTACGTTAATTTCCAGCATAATTCTAGACACTGAAAATATTCTTGGCTATTCTGGTTCGTTTCCTTACGAATTTTACCCTTTTCGAATTGATATTCCAAACTTATTGGACTGCTAAATCATATGGAATCTAGGGATAAGTAGATAAATGAAGTACGGCATTGAGAGTGGGGCCAAAATTGATATCCTAATGATAAGAATCCTTTCGGATATAGTGTCGTCTGGAGGTGGTTCCTTTCGAATTTAGATGAAAGGGTTTGTGAAGAACTATATGTCTTGATTACTGCCTTTATCACTGTGCTGTCTTCATATGTATAAATAGAAAGTACCAGTAGTTAACTGATCGGACTATTTTGTTTGTAAATATTCTGTTGCTATATAAGTTAAAAGCTAAAAGAATCTGATGTTCACATCCTTGTCCACTGGGTGATAAGGATTGCAAACCTTTCGACTTAGAAAGAAAAGGAATTATACTAAATATTTTATTCATGACCTGTTTAACAGGAGGATGAACTTATATTAATATATATATATATATATTTCCGCTTTATATATCATCCAAGTGAGTTTCCACTTTTTGTAAATTAAAAATTCTACCTAATTAATTCGTTGGCAATTCTGGACCCCCTCATGAGGTGCTAAATAAATTTTGCCAAAACTGCATACGAGCATTTCTCTTTAAGATTATCTTATAAACGTCAAGATACTTCTTATCTAGACATTTTTTATTGAATAAAATAATTTAACTTCATATCTTATTTATGCATTATATGTAATGAATATTTTATATGTATTTTTAGATTAAAAATACGATAATTTTTAAGTTGATTTAGTGTTCCTCAAGGTATCAACAGATGGCCTCAGTGAGGTCATTTTGGAAGTAAAATATTGGAAAGAAAAACCGTCTTTAAGGAACGAAATGGGAGTTACCTTCCGATGTCCTCAGCCAATAGGAACGCTCCATTCGGGCAACGGTAAGGAAATTAGCCAATAGAAACGCTCCTTTCGGAAAACAGCAAAGAAACATAGTTCTTAGCCAATAGGAACACGCCCTTCGGGCGAACAGTTAGGAAATTGTGGTTTGCTCTTTCAACTAGGTAAAAGAGACAAATGCCAGTTCATAAACCATTGGAAAATTTCCATTTTTGTACTTTCATTCGAATGAATATATAGAATAAAACCTTTAATGTTATATATATTGTCTCATTTATTGCACATATGTGTCATAAATCAAGCCCATATCATACTTATACGATACTTATATTTATACGGTACTCTGAATCAAAATCTCATCCACTGGCTTAAAAATGCATTTTCCATATTGATTTAAAGTTTTGTTGGCAGTTTTGTAAGCAAAGGTAAAATCAAAGTTATTTAAATATTGTCCTATGAATATATCATGCACTTTCGATAGTGAATATCGTGATAAAACTCCTGTTTTCTTTAATAGTTAATAAAATGAACAATTTTAATAATTTCCCTGATCTAATTAATCTTGGGTTGTTTATTTTTAAAAATTGAAATCTTGTAGGTATTTTTGACATTATTTTTCAGACATTAGGAAAAATAGGATTAAATATTGAAATATATCCTTTGCAATTGAGAGAGAGAGAGAGAGAGAGAGAGAGAGAGAGAGAGAGAGAGAGAGAGAGAGAGAGAGAGAGAGTGTCCATGTATATATCAATAAAAATGAGTTCATTGTTAACCTTTGTGTCCCTGCATCTCTAGTCTTGGGTAGTGCCATAGCCTCTGTACCATGGTCTTCCACTGTCTTAAGTTAGAGTTCTCTTGCTTGAGGGTACACACAGGCACACTTCTATCTAGTTTCTCTTCCTCTTGTTCTATTGAAGTTTTTTATAGTTTATATAAGAAATATTTATTTTAATGTTACTATTCTTAAAATATTTTATTTTTCCTTATTTCCTTTCCTCACTGGGCTATTTTCCCTGTTGGGGCCCCTGGGCTTATAGCATCCTGCTTTTCCAACTAGGGTTGTAGCTTAGCATTTAATAATATATATATATATATATATATATATATATATATATATATATATATATATATATATGGTATCTGAGTGAGGATACCTTAATGTGGTTTATTTGCTGTAAGCAAACAGACAAAAGTTTCCCACCATCATCCATTCGCAGTGGCATGGTGATGAAAATGGCCAAATCCCAGACATGAATAAGGCCATTTTTGAGTCCTTTGTCCTGCAGGGGACTAGAAATGGCTGCATGTCGCTGTTGTGTGTGTGTGTGTGTGTGTATGTATATATATATATATATATATATATATATATATACATATATATATAAAATATATATATATATATATATATATAAAATATATATATATATATATATATATATATATATGTATATATATATACATATATATATATATAATATATATATATATATATATATATATATATATATATATATATTCGATTTCAAAGATCGTCTGAATGAGTTAAAAGCTAACAGACAGACAGACAATATTTAGATGCCAGATGAATCAAAGAAGGCCAGTGAAGAAATAAAGAAGGGAGCATTTGTTACTGATATTACTAAAGCTATCTTAGAACATTCAGATAACTCTGAAGTAAGTTAATCTGAAGACGTTATATGAGTTTCATTGCATACAATGGGTTCTTTCAAGTGTTGAGTTCGAAAAACCAAGAGATCTCCCGTTGACATGGTAAGGCAGAAAGGGACTTCAGGTTATGCAAAGTCCAGTAGAATTAACATAAAATAATGCAACTCTGATAGAAATGATAAGTCCCAGGGCTAGGGAATATCATTTCAAAATTTAACCACTTATAATTACAGTAGAATTTTTCCCAGTTGATATGAATTGAACACATTTTTCAAAAACAAAAATAATTAGCAGTTAAAGAAACGTTTCCCAAATGAGGAAAGTGTAAAAATCCTTGAAAATGTATTTTGTATGCCTTTGGCCGCTGTATCCTTTATAATATAAACACAGCAAGTACACAGACAAATTGTGTTTTATATTGAACTTATATTCATACAATTCTAGTTATGCATGCGAAATGAAAATAAAAAAATAGAAAAAGAAGTATACGCTTTATGCCCGGTTACTATGAATTACAGCAAAGATTGCCTTCAGAAAATGGATCCATTAGTGAGGAAATAGTAACTGATTCGATTTAGAAGCAAGTGCAATTATTGGAGGAAGTGCATATTTTAGCAGAAAGGAATTTGCCATTCAAATGGAGTGAAAATGCATAAGAACACCTCACATTATCTTGGTATTGTCCAGTTGTCAGCCAAGGTTCACTTGATCATGCAAGAAATCTTAATCATTTCTGGCACAAACACAAGATACTAATAAAATAGTAACCTGACAAATATTGAAAACCTTATCCCTACCACTCTCACCAGGAAGTGGAAATAACTCTAAACTAATTTTTAAAAACATGTCTTCTGATAAAATATCCCGGGACTGTGATTTCCAAACTGAATATAAATGCAACAAAACTGAAAGATGGTCACAAAGAAATCCCTAACTTGATATATACACATACAACTTCATAAAAAAAGTGAACTGGTTGGTCAAAAACCTTCCTAAAATGAAAAATCATCATTAATCGTCTCTCTCATGCACACACACACACACACATATATATATATATATATATATATATATATATATATATATATATATATATATATATATATGGGATGGGAAGCATTTGGTTAACAATACGAGACTATAAAGCACGAAACGCTACTTTCTTTAAAAAGAAAGTATTTAATGAGCTGGTCCTACCATTATTAACTTATGCCTCAGAAACTTGGAGCCTTACTAAAGCCTTAGAACATTACCTAGTAACAAATCATAGTGCTATGGAAAGAATAATGATGGGAATAACACTAAGAGACAGAGAAAAATAAACATGGATACGAGAGACAACTAAAGTAGAGGATATTCTAACATGTAAGGAAAAGAAACGGACATGGGCAGGACATATCATGAGAATGACAGACAACAGATGGACATGGAGAAAAACAGAATGGGTCGCTAGAGATTGTAAAAGAAGCTGAGGAAGGAAGAGAAGACGATGGATCGACAAACTGATGAAGTTTGCGGGCGTGGACAGGCACAAAAAGACCATAATCAGTCGCAAGTGGAAGGACATGTCTGAGCCCTTTGTTCTGCAGTGGAATAGTAACGGCTGATGATGATGAACCTGACTATAACAATAGTAGCTCAAATAGAATATTGAAAAACTGAAACAAATCGTAATAAACCACACACTGAAATATTATTATTAAATGCTAAGCTACAACCCTAGTTGGAAAAGCAGGGAAAATAGCCCAGTGAGGAAAGGAAACAAGGAAAAATAAAATATTTTAAGAATAGTAACAACATTAAAATAAATATTTCCTATATAAACAATAAAAACTTCAACAAAACAAGAAGAGAAACTAGATAGAACAGTGTGCCCAAGTGTACCCTCAAGCAAGAGAACTCTAACCCAAGACAGTGAAAGACCATGGTATAAGACTAATATAGGATTGGCCAGGAAAGAAAATTGTCACAAGACAACTTGAGAAGATATGCAAGTATACATCGCTATAATCCTTCACATTAAGGGCTGAAGGCATTTAACATTGATTATGATATTATATTGACTATTTTTTTTCACCCTAGAATACTGTACTGCAGTGTCTTTACTCTGTGCAATGGATTCAATTGCACCAATTTGCATGGATTAGGAAACAAGGCCCCTAGCTCTCTCTCTCTCTCTCTCTCTCTCTCTCTCTCTCTCTCTCTCTCTCTCTCTCTCTCTCTCTCTCTCTCTCTCTCCTTGAACCAGAAGAGATAGGATTGCAAATCATATTCTACAATATAGATTACGAAATTTTTGCTTACTTATCATTAGTTGAAATTAGACAACAAATTAAATTAGATGTAAATTGTGTATTATCAACATAATTTCCCAAAAATTATATACCAAAACAGTAATGTTTATAAGTAAATATTCTCCATCACTTAATGGTTTATCGGTGAGCTGGCATTGGCGGACTAGCACAGGAAATTCTCGACCAATCAGAGTTCGTATTGAATCATTTAGGATGTTGAGGGTGGCAACATTGAGACTTGATCTGCCTCTTGCATCTTAGGTTGCACGGTCGCCATTTTTTAGATATCTTTAAACGCTAAATAAATCTAATAAGTATTAATCTATAGTTCGCCATATTTATAAAATACTATTATAAAATACTTCTAAATGAATATTCCAGCATTCATGAGAAATACGAGCGAAGGGAAGAACATTGCAATGGGCAAGGCGGAGTTATTGCAAGCTTGGTGAGCTTCCAGAGTTGAGAGGAGACTTGACAGCTATGTAGAGTTGCAGCATTGCACAATACTGTTGAGGTGGTAGATGAAATTCTCTCTCTCTCTCTCTCTCTCTCTCTCTCTCTCTCTCTCTCTCTCTCTCTCTCTCTCTCTCTCTCTCCAAAGAAGAGATTGGTGAGGTTATGAATTATCAAAATAATAATAATAATAATACTAATAAAAATAATATTGATAATATTAACAATATTAATAATATTAATAATAACAATAACTATTATTATTATGATTATTAATATTATTATTATTATTTTTATTATTATTATTATTATTATTATTAGTTAATCTACAGCCGTAATTGGGAAAGCAGGATACTAATAAGGGTGACTGATAAAAGGTGTCCCACCTAGAGAAAGGATCACCCCTATACTAATTGATTTACACTGGCTGCCGATTAAAGCGAGAATTGAATTTAAAATATGTACAATAACCCACCAAGTTACCAGAACCGGTTGTCCAAAATACTTAAGAGAATTCCTACATATTGCGCAGCCAACAAATCTTGTCGACACAGGAATAGTTACAGATGGCTTCAAACTGTTGGAACCTAGATTTATGTCTACTTTAGGCTCCAGAGTCTTTATATATGCGGCCCCGAGACTATATAATAAGCTCCCACGAAACATTCGAATGATTGAAGACATTAAGGCTTTCTTGAAGAAACTGAAGACTTTCTTATTTCATGAGTCTTTTGACAGTGATGATTTAACAGTAAATGAACAATGTGTGACTTGAAAAGATGAATACTGTGAACGAACAAGGTAAAACGACAGTGGAGGTCCTGTAGAGAGTGGGGTTCCCCTGCTGTAGGGGACCGGAAAAGCAGTCATCAAAGTAAAGTAAGTAACAGAGAAAATAGCCCAGTAAGGAAGGGAAATAAGAAAACAGATAGAATACTGTATCTGAATGTACCCTCAAGCATAATAAACAAAGTAATTACCATATGAATATTCCATTTCGTTACAATATATACTCAACGGATTTTATGATTTCATAAACACATGTTTATTAAATCCTCAGTGAAATTAGCCCCAAATCCCCAAAATACTTTTCATGGTCTTTCTTAAAATACTGGGCAACTTCTGCCTTTTCAAATACGCTGGGATTCATGCAATGGGATATCAGCTTTGCATGTAATATCGAATGGGATAGGTGGAGTTTATTTAATATTATGTGGGTTTAATGTATGTTTCATGTAATTTTATTATGCTGTATATGTATGTATGTATATATATATATATATATATATATATATATATATATATATATATATATATATTTGTATATATATATATATGTGTGTATGTGTGTGTTTGTGTGTATACAGTACGTAATTTTATATATAATATATGTATATGTATGTATGTATATATATATATATATATATATATATATATATATATATATGAATACATGAATATATATTTCCTACCTACTCTATCAAAACTATTGTTTCTTTCCATACTTTATAGCAAACTAAGATGTATGAAAAAGGATATATATATATAATATATATATAATATAATATATATATATATATATATATATATATATATATATATATATATATACATATATATATAATATGTATATAGACAATTCCGAGTTACATCAAAAAATCGAAATCAGAATCCTACAAACAACTGAAATAACCAGATAGTTTTCATGATGATAGGAGACCTGCGTTAAAGTTCCTCCATTTATTATTTGGCGTTGACACGTGTTTTGAATTACTCTCTTTTTCCTATTATCCTGAAAATAATCAGGAGTTCCGTTTTCCCGGATATATATATATATATATATATATATATATATATATAGAGAGAGAGAGAGAGAGAGAGAGAGAGAGAGAGGAGAGAGAGAGAGAGAGAGAGAGAGAGAGAGAGAATTTACCATGATTTTTCATTTTAGGAAGGTTTTGGGCCAACCAGTTCTCATTCAAGTTGGGGATTTCTTTGGGTCCTGATTTATGTGACCCTCTTTGCATTTACCTTGCATTTATATTCAGTTTGGAAAACACAGTCCTGGGATATTTTAGCAGAAGACACAGTCTGTTAGAATTAGTTGTCATTATTTCCATTTCCTTGTCAGAAAGGTAGGACAGAGGAATGATGTTTTCTATTGTTATTATCAGATTAATATTTCATTTGTATTATTATAATTATAATTATAATTACAAGCTAAGCCATAGCCCTAATTGAAAAGCAAGATGCCACAAGGGAAAAATAGCCCAGTGAGGAAATGAAACAAGGAAATTAATAAACTACAAGAAAAGTAACACTCAAAATAAAACATTTTATGAACAGTAACAACAATAAATTAGATCTGTCATATATAAACTATAGAAACTTCAAAAAAGAAAAAAAAATAACAAGAGGAAGAGAAACAAGAGAGTGTGACCAAGTGTACCCTCAAACAAGAGAACTCGAACTCAAGACAGAGGCTATGGCACTACCCAAGACAACAATGGTTTGATTTTGGCGTGTCCTTTCCTAGAGGAGCTGTTTACCATAAGTAACGAGTCTCTTCTACCCTAACCAAGAAGAAAGTATCTTGTGTTTGAGATTGAAATTATTAAGAAAAATTTTAGAGCAATGCTCGAAACATATAACATTTTTGCATAATCCAGTGAAACTTGATTATGTTGTTGTGGCCTTATTGGTAACGTCTCTGCCTCGTGATCACTATGGATTCGATAGTTCCTTTGGTCGCTGCAACCTTACCATCGTTGTGAGCTAAGGATGGAGGGTTTGGGGGAGCTTATAAGTCTATCTGCTGAGTCATCAGCAGCCATTACCTGTTCCTCCCTGGCCCTTGCTTGGTAGGTGAGGGGGCTTGGGCGCTGATCATGTGATTATGGTTTGTCTCTAGGGCAATGTCACCGTTCCTTGCTTCTGCCATTCATGAGAGGCCTTTAAACCTTAAACTGGACAATTCCAAGATATTGTTTTTCTCTGCCATGACCTGCAGTTCCTCAAATAATAGATGCCTGCTACTGGATCGAATAATTTACTGATACTGCATACTGCTTTCCCAATTAGGGTTGTGGTTTAGCTAATAATAATAAAAATAATAATAATAATAATAATAAAGTAAATATTTCTAATATTTCGTAACCTCTAACCACAATCTCCTATCTATCTTATAACAGAACAACGAACAAAACTACTTGAAAGAAAAACAGAATCTCTTAAGTTTATTTAATAGATTTAATAACCATAGAATAACCCCTTCCCTTACTTCATTAATCTCTATGTCAATTTCCTGGCCCCTGTCGTATCCACACACTTTATTTGACTTCCAGTAACAAACCCTTTAATGCAAACTAACTGTATCCTTTGATATTCCTCTATATTTATCACGAATTCCTTCTATACCTCCTCAGACACTCTTATTTCAAATATCTAAAGTATTCTTATCATAACTAACACCATCTAGTCATTTTCATTCCATTATATCTATTATTCCTCTGGATCTTATTCCTTTCGTTTTTGCCTTCGCCATCTTTCAGAATCTATTTTTAGCTACTGGCAACCAACTCCCACCTCCACCCCCCCCCCCCCCCCTCTCTCCTACCTTCTTCCCTGTGAGTCCACCCAGGCTACCTCCACACTCCCCCTACCTCCACCCCCCCCCCCCTGTAAGCAACTGCGTCATAATCTCTCTCTCTCTCTCTCTCTCTCTCTCTCTCTCTCTCTCTCTCTCTCTCTCTCTCTCTCTCTCATTCTAATATACTTAAGCTTCAACTCCTAAGGAAGTTCTATTTCTTTACCAACGTCTGTAACTAAATAATTTCTTTCTCCTTCCCGAGTTCTACATATCAGAACTTGCTGCTATATCTATTTCTCTACAACTAAATTGATGGAAGAGGCAGGGGACCTCCAAAATAAGGAATAAAAGTACATTTTTTCTTCATCTTTTATTCATCATCATCTCCTCCTACGCCTACTGAAGCTAAGGGCCACAGTTAGATTTCGCCAGTCGTCTCTATCTTGAGCTTTTAAATCAATACTTCTTCATTCACCTTCTCCTACTTCACTATTCAAAGTCATCAGCCATGTAGGGCTGGGTCTTCCAACTTTTATTAGGAAATGTAAATTGACAAATAGATTATCCTTCAGCCCTTTATCCTCAACCACCTACACATGAATAAATGTTGTTGAATATCCTTTATCCCTTATTCCTCAATAACCTCCAACCCAAAGGAAACTTATCACCTAGGGGCTGCATTATTGCAAGAGCCCGTGCTTGGCCTCAAGTGCCAGGCAATCTACTGGGTGTCCACAAAGTCTGGGTATACAGGACATTTCACTATTTTATTTAAGTCATTTTTCCCTGTACAGATCGAATGATGGCTCTGTCTAAGGAGGAAGAATCGAGTTGGTACTCTTTAAGTGGACGAGAAGGAAGGAAGGAGGGTCTTATCACAAAATTGCAAAAGAATTTAACCTTCGACACCCCCATTTTACAACTATTTATTATTTATTTGACTTCCAATTTAATCGAGTTCACCTGAATATTGTAAAGCGCATCAAATTATGTATTGAAAATGCTGGATACCATATTACAAATATTATCTATTATTATTAGATTTAAATGAAATTGTTTTGTTTTGAAAGTACGTTAATCTCCTGTGTACCCAGACCTCTACATCACCATATACAACAACAACAACAACAACAACAAGTCTCGCTCAACTCTAGCACCGGGAAAGACGATAAAATAGTATCCCCGCTATGCAAGTCGAAGTCAACTCCGCCTTCCCTATTACGATGTTCTTTCCCGTCAATCATATTTCTCATGAATGCTGCAATATTTCTTTAGAAATATATTTATAATAGAAATCATTCTCTAAGTTATAAATAAGACGAATTATCTTATCACTTATAAGATTTATTTATTGATAAAAATGTCAATATTCGAGAAAATAGCTACCGTGCAACCTAAGATGCAAGAGGCAAATCAAGTCTCAATGTTGCCGCCCATCAACATCCCAAATTATTCAATGCAAACTCCGATTGGTCGAGAATTACCTATGCTAGCTAGCCAATGGCAGGGCACAGTGCCATCCACTGCTAAGAGACGATATGGTGACGTAAGTTCAGCCCATAAACCATGAAGTGACGGACTTTCTTAGACTGTTTTTAGTTTTTATCTCTAATTTTTGAAGAAAAAAAAAAACAAGTTGATAATACATAATTTGTATATACTTTAATTTATTGACTAAAACTTCAACTAATAATAGGAAAGCAAAAATCACTAAACGATCTTGTAGATTATGAGTTACAATCCATTCTCCGTCTGGTATTAGAGAGAGAGAGAGAGAGAGAGAGAGAGAGAGAGAGAGAGAGAAATCGTTTCATGATCTATGAAAGTTGGTGCAACTGAATCCATTGTACAGAGCAAAGGGAGTACAGTATGTTTTCCAGGGTGGAAAACAACATATATAATCTTTAAAAGTGATAAATGTCTTTAGACCTTAGAATTTTGAATGGTTAAGTGCACTAGAAGAGTTGGAAGACCCAGGCCTACATAGCTGAGGACTATGAAGCGTGAAGCCGATGATGATGAATGGAGAATTATTGAATTAGAAGCACAGGATAGAGATGACTGTCGAAATCTAAAAAAGGACCTCTGCGTAAATAGGCGTAGGAGGAGATGAGGATGATTGAATTGGAACTAAATTCCACACAATTACATTGCAATTTTCTAAGCAACAACCCTGGTTGGAAAAGCAGGATGCTATAAGCCCAAGGACTCCAACAGGAAAAAAAAAAAAAAGCTCAGTGAGGGAAACAAGGAAATAAATACAATACAAGAGAGCCAATGAACAATTAAAATAACACATTTTAAGAACAGTAAAAGCATTAAAATAAATCATTCATATATAAACTATAAAAGCTGTGCTACAAGGAGAGATTATATTACTCCCAAAGCAACACAATAAAAAAAAAAATAACCAATAGAACTTAATTTTTCTTCTAACATAGTTTCACAGCACAACTGATTTTAATGCTGTACCATATTATTGCATTAAGTGCATGAACATTATCACATCAAATTTAGCTCCCACTATTCAGAGATTATGTAATTAGCCTTAGATTAGAAAATATAAATACCTTTCTACTGGAAAAGTCGATTTATTGAAAACACATATAAAAGTCTTCACCCAACTGATAAACAAAACGTTACACTGAAAACACTGAATTCATCATATTAACAGATGTAAAATCAACCTAAAGAGCTGAAATAGTTTAACAAACATCCTTTCCCCCACACAGACACACAAAAACTAAGACACACATGCTTTCCAAAATTATAGAATATCATTAAACGCTTAACTCTGAAGTAATCAGACCTAATGACTTAAAAAAGAAAAAAAAATAAAGTTTCATGTTCCCCCAATAGCATATTACAACTAAGTTCTTCGGAGAAGAATGAAGAACTAAAGGGGCCACTCAGTAGAGTGCAGACCTCCACTGTGGCAGCTAATTTTTCTATACCTTTTGCTTGATCTTGACCTTTAACATTTGACTTTAACATATATCAATTGGCGTGGATTTTCATACTTAAATATGAACCAAGTTTGTACCAAGTCTGTATGAACCCTGTTTGAAGTTTCTGTGACAACGATGTCCAAACTTATGGCTAATTACCTGAATTGGACATTTTGCTTGACCGTGAACTTGACCTCCCAAAATTTCTTAATTTCTATCTTTTTACATAACAGTTAATCCCTGCAAGTTTCACTACTCGACGATTAAAATTGTGGCCAGGAAGTTGTTCACAAACAAACACACAAACAGGGCAAAAACATATCCTCCTTCCAAATTCGTTGGCGGAGTTAATAATGAAAAAACTATCGGAGAACCGAATGGGGCTGAGTTTAACCTAAACGTGATATCTAACGCCCGTAGATGTTAGCTCAATTGATTGCTTGCATTCGCCTCTTCATCATCATCATCATCTGTCCGTTCAGAGACTGACACTATGTTCTCCTGCTAAGTTATCTCTCTCTCTCTCTCTCTCTCTCTCTCTCTCTCTCTCGTGGCCTGAACGATAGCACAGAGCCATCGCTATGCTATCATTATTATTATTATTTGCTAAGCTACAACCCTATTTGGAAAAGCAGGATGCTATAAGGCCTAGGGCTCCAACAGGAAAAATAGCCCAGTGAGGAAAGGATATAAGGAAATAAATAAAGTATATAAGCTATATGAAGTAGCCTGTCACATATAAACAATGAAGAGAGAAGCAAGAGAACTCTAGTCCAAGACAGTGGCAGACCAAGGTACAGAGGCCATGGCACTACCCAAAACTAGATAACAATGGTTTGGTTTTGGAGCGTCCTTCTCCTAGAAGAGTTGCTGACCATAGGTAATGAGTCTCTTTCTACACCAGCATAAGCAATCTAACACAAACAAACAGCCCATAGTAGTAGAATCTACATCAGTTTAATACCTAAACACCGACATAAAGGCTAAAATCAAGCGAAAATTCCTCGCCAACTATTCTTGAGCAATATTCACGATTCTATTTAAGGCTAGATTTTAAAGGTTTAAAGGTCACTCATGAATGGCAGAGGCAAGTGAAAGTGATTGACCAAAGGTTTGAAGGCCACTCATTAAAGGCAGAGCCAAGGGACAGTGGCCTTGCCCTAGCTAGCAGGACAATTCCCTAGAGACTGACTATATATCCTTATACGATCAGCTCCCTAGCTAGGTCTAGAGAGGGTCAGGCAATGGCTGTTGATCACTCAACAGGTAGATCTACAGGCTCCCCCAAATGCCCCATCTTTAGCTCACAAGGATGGCGAGATTGTAGACACTAAAGAAACTATCGAGTTTGAGCGTGACTCGAACCCCAGTCCGGCGATCGCCAGTCAGGGACGCTTCCATAAGGCCACCACAATTCTAGATTTTTCCGTTGCCCTATAAGCACGTCTTTAAGCATCCCATTAGGATGAACAATTATATCAGCATTTGAAAAACAGATATTTGATGACCATGCAAAGGTTGAAGGCAACAGATTATTACAAATTAGATAGAGGCCTTGAAGACCAGTCAAAGTTTTGTAAGACAAAAATCATATGGAGGTCCAGTTTCATGTTTGACGCAATCAGTCAACGCATGCACATCGTCAAGTCAACAAAAGACGTTTTGAGAATCAGCCAATGCGATGTAAAACAAAATATACCAAGATAAAAAATATATTCAATGTCAGTTTATAAAAACTCCATTTAATGAGGCTCATAAGGACCCAGTTTACCTTCACCTCTATAAAAACAAATTATGAGAGAAAATATCTTAAATTTGAATCCTTCAGATGCCCTAACCTGAGCACACACATGTATTATTACACACAAAAAAAAAATATCTTTAAGTAAATAGTGAAGATGAAGTGTAAAAAAATTCAATATAACATCCTTTGATTACTTTCTTTCCCCCCCCTCCCCCCCCCCCCCTCTCTCTCTCTCTCTCTCTCTCTCTCTCTCTCTCTCTCTCTCTCTTAAAACAAAGCTACCAAGCATTCAGTTGATACTTATAAAAAAATGAAAATTCGCAGAAGCTTATAAAACACACTTAAATTTCTGCATTATTCACTTCGATTTCCTATAAATGAACGTGAATAGTTATGGTACATTTACAAATCCCTAAACATTAAAAACAATAATTCGTTGTCTTGGCTGCGTGGGTGGAGAGAGAGAGAGAGAGAGAGAGAGAGAGAGAGAGAGAGAGAGAGCGCTTCGAGGCGTTTGGAAAGTGACATGTGAGTGACGGGCAGAAAGATGTGGTTTGACCATCCACTGGATAGGAGAACACGGGTGGATATGGGGTGGCGAAGACATGTGGATAGGGGACGGTTTGGAAGAGGGAGAAGGTGGATAGGAGAAGGCACGGAAATGGATAGGCAAAGTCGAGAGACTGGCCTATAATGGTAGGTGTGCGTGCTTTGGGTAATAAAGAATGAATGAATATCATTTATCCACAAACTTGTCCTTATATGAAAAAACGGGTTACGTATGTTCCATGTTACTGGAAGTATTTTAAATTCAAAACCTTCAGGGGCCATAAACTGAACAAACGTGAATAATTACACCAAAAGTTAACATGAAGTTGATAGTGAAGGTGAATTGTAAAAAAATCCACTTATAACATCATTGGATCTCTCTCTCTCTCTCTCTCTCTCTCTCTCCTCTCTCTCTCTGAAAACCGTATGCAAAGCCAAACTGTACGTAAACGCAAAATGAAAGACTTGCTTAGAAGTAATTTAAAATTTCTCGAGCCTTACAAAAGGGTTCATACCATCACAGTATGTACTTAAAAACACGCTCACAAATGCATGCATGTTATAACATAAAAGATAGGACAGCACACTTAAATGGGGGAAAAATTCAACTACAACATTCTTTGACTTTAGTTTTACATAGGCAATTTATTCTATAGTTTATGAATTGGTCAATGTGATATTAGGATTACACCAATCCCTTCGGAGATTTTAATCCTCCCTTTCCTAACAGAGATTTCTCTACACTAGGATGTCTTGTTAAGTTCAATGGACTTGTAATGTTTGTGTATTTTCAACAGGTTGTCTTCGTATTTCTAACGTAAATGTAAAATTAGAATACTTCAGTGGACCTTACTCAATGTTTAAGTCTGATACACACTATATATGCAACGTACTTCTGAATGATATGTTTTGATGAAGCTAAATAAATTTAATTATGGGAGAAATAAATGAAAATCATACAACGGTCAACAAAACTTTAAATAATCATCTTTTAAGAGAGAGAGAGAGAGAGAGAGAGAGAGAGAGAGAGAGAGAGAGAGAGATATCCCTCTTCAGGGGAAGTAATTGTATACCACATTTCCATATGCGTGTGTTTGTGATATTGTGTCTGTTATGCCGTGTGCTGTGGGAGAATGTATGCTTATACCTGTATGTGTATGCAATTGAGTATGTGTCTATATGCACTTGTCGTATTCTATTTCATATGCTAAATGTATACAATATGATACACGCACAAACTATAACGCTATGGGTGAAGCAGCTACCGATCACGAGTCCAGCACGTGATCAAGGCTTGCACGAGCGCACGTGACAAACACGCACACTAGAACCACGCCAGATGAATAAAACTGCGAGCAAATGCTTTTGTTTGGATTTCAAATTAGTTGTTTTAGTTCAACATATAAAAAGTAAATGGTTGTATTATTAGAAAATGTTTAGAACAGATGCCTGAGCTCAAGAAAATACTTAAAATTGACCAGCTATTGCTACGGTTTGCTTCTCAGAAATTGCTTTAAAAATGCCTCACTGGAAGCTTGCAGCTCCACATTTGTAAAATAGTTTACTGAAATCATCACTTGACGTTGCCATTAGATTACATTAAGTGGAAGAGACACAGTGAAGAAGATTTGGAAAGGCTGGAAGTTATTGTAAATGGATAAAGTATGAAATGAAAACGTTATTAGGAATGAATGTGTTAATCATCAGTTACCAAAATGCCAAAGAAATGGGAATGCATTGAAAAAAAAAAAAAAAAAACACACACACACACACACACATATATATATATATATATATATACATATAGATATATATATATATATACATATATATATATGTGTATATATATATATATATATATATGAATATACAGATATGTATAAACGAGTGCAGTATACACACATGCATATATACATATGTATATGCATATGCGTATGTATTCGTGTATATATAGCCTTAAATATAATCATAAATACACACGGGCACTATGTATTTCGCAGGATTTGAAAAATGAAATACAGTCAAATACTGCTAGCATGTCAATAACTAGAAATAAATACAGTATGCTAACTTCTAATCGATGAATCAATGGACAACGCCTATTCTATATAGTGTGTTTTACACGAAAATGATTATTATAATTGAAAAAAAATCAGGCATGAAATAAGGGGAAAATAAATCCAAGGATTCGG
>NW_027168726.1:52500-55000 GCF_036898095.1 Palaemon carinicauda
TATATATACATATATATATGTATATGTAAATATATATATATATATATATACACATATATATGTATATATATATGTGTGTATTTATATACATATATATATATATATATATATATCAGAAATACGTGCATACACATAAATAAATAAATATATATATATATATATATATATCAGAAATACGTGCATACACATAAATAAATATATATATATATATATATATTAATATATATATATTAATATATATATATATATATATATATGAATATATAATATATATAAATCTATTACAATAAGCCAATTTATATGTATTGGATGTGGGCAAATGCATATACACATACTCACGTACATGTGTACATGTATCTATGCATGTATATCCTTTTATACAGTATATATATATAGATAAATAAATATGTATATATATATATTTATATATATATATATATATACATACATATATATATATATATATATATATACATATATATATTGCATATATGTATCTATATATACATATATATACAGTATATGTGTGTGTTTATATATTATACGTATTTATTTTGCCGTTCTGGAGCCCTTGGGCTTATAACATCTTGCTTTTACAATTAGTTTTATAGCCTAGCTTGTAATAATAATAATTATATATGTAAATATAGAAATGTAAATGTAACTATAGTAAATTAAAAATGTCCAAAGCTTCCAATATGAAAAATATTATGAATAACTGATCGTATTTCGTCTTTTCTTTTGCACTTTTGACGTCATCACCATTGCTGCTTATCAATAAACGTCCCAGAATTACCAATCTATGAAACCCGAAACAAAATTAATCACCGAAAATATTATGAATCGAGTCTTTATAACTATCCAAAGTATTTTATTTTAGTACAATTTATCTTCCCATTGTTGCCATAGAAGATTTTGAAGTCTAATTATTTGTCTAATTTAGTATAACACATCATATTTTGTTGGTAGTTTCCGTCCATGTAGTCTATAAAGGCTAGTTCATTTCGGTTAAAGTTAGTATAAAAATTTATTAGACTCGGAATGTCTTACTTTTATCATAACTCATATGATATATTTATGAAATAATCTATTATATTCCTATTACGCATAGTTATGAGTACTAAAATTGATATCAAAGTATATTTCTAATGTCTAAAATCGTTCTTAACCAATTAGTGTAGTAAAAATAAATACCAACAGCAAATAGTTCCCTGGTAACCCAATAGATGGCATAGGCAGCTAGTTTAAGAGTTAATTAACAAAGATTTTTCGTTCAAGAAGACGAAGTCATGAAATGGCCGCCCTCATTGTAATGTATGCTTAAAATAAAAATAAAAAATCCTTCAATGTTTTTCCAACTAGAATTGTATCTTAGCAAGTAATAATAATATTAATAATAGCTATAATAATAATAATAATATCTATGTATATATATATATATATAATATATATATATATATATATATATATACAGTATTAACTTATATATTAGAAACTTGGAGTCTTACCTAAACCTTAGGACATAAGATAATTACAACTTGAAAAGCTATGGAAAGAATAACGATGGGAATAACACTAGGAGACAGGAAAAGGAGCAACATGGAAATGAGAGAGCAAAGTAAAGTAGAGGATATTCTATCATGTAAAAAAAAAAAAAAAAAACATGGACAGGACATATAATAAGAATGATAGACAATAGATAGACATTGAGAATAACAGAATGGGTCCCTAAAGATTGCCAGAGAAGCAGAGGAAGGAAGAGAAGACAATGTCTTGACGAACTAAAAAAGTGTGGGTGTAAATTCGCATAGGAAGACCATAAAGGCACTAGTGGAAGGGCATGTCTGAGGCCTTTGTTCTGTAGTGGACTAGTAATGTCTGATAATGATGGTGATGATGATGATGATGACGATGACATATAAACAATAAAAAAATCAGCTGTTTCTAGTCCACTGCAGGGCAAAGGCTTCAGATATGTCTTTAGTTATATCTAGGGTTTGATAGAGAGAGGATTGAGTATGATCACTCAGCACACCAACTTAGTACAGCTTTGCTAATCATGGCAATACGCAAACCCTTTCACCACGTTAAGGTATCCCCACTCAGAAAAGGTTATATATATATATATATGTAGGTAGTAGGTTACCCTGGGCACCGCTATCCCCCCTCAGAAAAGTATATACAGTATGTATATATATATATATATATATAGATAGATAGATAGATAGTAGGTTAGCCAGGGCACCAGCCACTCGTCGAGATACTACCATAGAGAGTAATGGTGTCCTTTGGCCAGACAGTACTATATTGGATCTTTATCTCTGGTTACGGTTCACTTTCCCTTTGCCTACACAGACACCGAATAGTCTGGCATATTCTACAGATTCTCCTCTCTCCTCATACACCTGACAACACTGACATTACCAAACAATTTTTCTTCACCCAATTGTTGAGTGGCTTCTTTCCTCTTGGTAAGGGTAGCAGAGACTCTTTGGCTATG
>NW_027168727.1:5000-7500 GCF_036898095.1 Palaemon carinicauda
ATGGGTTTGGAAAGCTTTTGGTAAAAAAATGAAATAACGAAAATAAAATTCTACTTTCTCTAAAAAGAAAAGTATTTAATCAATTGTTCCTGCCAGTATCAACTGAAGCACCAGAAACTTTTGACCTTACTACAACAAAAGAGCATCATGGATATGAGAGCAAAGTAAAGTAGAGGATACTCTAACATGTAAGAAAAAGAAATGGGCATGGGCAGGACATATAATGAGAATGACAGATAATAGATGGACATTTACAATAACAGAGTGGGTTGCAAAAGAAACAGAAGGAAGAGAGACGACTGATCGACGACCAGAAAAAAAATTGCCGGTACAGACGGCCATGGAAAGACCATAAACAGAAGCGAATGGAAGGCCATATCTGAGGGTCTTGTCCTGCAATGGAATAGTTATACATACCCACACACACACACACACACACACACACTCACACACACACATATATATATATATATATATATATATATATATATATATATATATATATATATATATATATGGACTGTAGGTTGAGTATCTACTTGAATATTTAATATATGATATACATACATGAGAGAGAGAGAGAGAGAGAGAGAGAGGAGAGAGAGAGAGAGAGAGAGAGAGAGAGAGAGAGAGAGGGAGAGAGAGAGAGAGAGAGAGAGAGTAAACTATCCCTTGTAATGATGACTTCTTTCCTTTGTTCTGCTCTTTCCTCCCAAAGTCACAAAAGAAGATCGGAGATTCAATAAAGAAAAGAGTAAAAATAAAATATATAGATGAAAACCCATAAAGAAAAAACTATGAAAAAATAGATAAAAGATCAAAGAAAATCATAAGATGATAAAAGGAGGAAAAAATCCATAATCATCACGACGACCCTTAGATTAACAAGGGAGAGAGAGAGAGAGAGAGAGAGAGAGAGAGAGAGAGAGAGGAGAGAGAGAGAGAGAGAGAGAGAGAGCGTACTGCTCTGAGTCTGAGAAGCAGCGATGTATACCAGTCCTTCCAGTCTAGTGGTTGTTCCCACCACATTTAAAAAGTTAATATAAAAGACAGAAAGTGGAAAAAAGACTAATTGTTACTTCTTGCAGAGACTGTATATATTGAATTTTAGAGATGAGAGAGAGAGAGAGAGAGAGAGAGAGAGAGAGAGAGAGAGAGAGAGAGAGAGAGAGAGAGAGAGAATCGAACAGTGGGTGACTCGGAACCCACTATTGAATGTTCAAGCACTTACATTAACAAATAACAGAGAATTCTGAAGAGCAAGGAACACCTTTTCATAGACCCGTCATCATCATCATTAACATCCCCGAAAGCAATGAAAAGGAATCAAGATAGTATATGAAGAAGAAACTTCCCAGCTGTATTTTTTTCTTCATTTCAATATAACCTTGAATGGATGAGAGAGAGAGAGAGAGAGAGAGAGAGAGAGAGAGAGAGAGAGAGAGAGAGAGAGAGAGACAGCTGATTTAACAGAGGGGGACCTACCAAGTCATGTGACTTAGATATCTTTTCGATTATGATTTTTGCAGTTGACTTGAGCTATGGCAATAAAAACAAGAGCAATTAGATATTTCTGACCTCCTCCTCTAAAGGTTAATGGAGTCGTCCATTGCCTAAGATCGATCTGTGATGGAATTTTCGTCAAAACCCGTTAATTTGTTTTGACGTTATCTTTAAAATGGCGAAAAAAGGCAAATCCGGATCATCTCCAAAATTTAATGCGGTCGTCCATGACCAATGATCTTTCTGCGGAGAAGATTTTGTCAAAATTCGTTGAGTAGCTTTTGCGGAATCCTCTCCACCGACGCATAGACAAATAAATAAATAAATAAATAAACAAACTAGAATCCGGATCCGGATGATCTCAAAAATTTAATGGGGTCGTCCATGACCTAAGATCTATCTGTGGACAAAATTGAGTCAAAGTCTGACAAGTAGTTTTGACGTTATCATTAAAATTGCCAAAAATGTAAATCAGGATCCGGATAATCTTCAAAGTCTAATGGGGTCGTCCAGGACATAAGCTCTACGTGTGGTACAAATTTCATCAAAATCCGTCGAGTAGTTTTGACGTAATCCTGTCCACAGAAAATGCAAGTCCGGATCTAGAGTAAGAATCCAGATCATCTCCAAAATTTTCTGGGGTCGTCCATAACCTTAAGCTCTATCTGTGGTGAAAATTTCGTCAAAATCCGTCGTCTAGTTTTGACGTATTCCTGTCCACAGAAAATGCAAATCCGGATCTAGTATTAGGATCCACATCATCTCCAAAATTTTCTGGTGTCGTCCATGACCTAAGATCTATCTGTATTGAAAATTCCGTCAAAATCCTCCTCCTAGTTTTGACGTATTCGTGTCCACAGACAGACATATAAACAAAACGACTCGATCGCATAACCTCCTTGGCGGAGGTAATAATACTTAAGTGAATTATGTCAGGCTTTTGGTAACTAATGTCATGTAGCCTGGAGATGCATGACTTCGACCACAGATTAAAATT
>NW_027168727.1:12500-27500 GCF_036898095.1 Palaemon carinicauda
TAATATATCCGTAAAAATATGACCTTCTTAAGCAAATTCTATCACATATTTCAAATTCGTATGAAAATGTGAAGACATTTTAAATATCAGTTTTTAAAAATTTCACATATTTCTCTAAATTCATTCATTAGCTTATAGAGGAGTAAGAAGTGGAAGTTCATTACGCCAATTTTCTATTATTCTAATGTTATCTCTGGACCGTCTAAACACTTGATAAAAACTTTTATTCTCGTAGTGAGGACAACCGCTGATATGCATAAGGTAAACATATTACAAAGAATAATGTCCTATGTGGTTAACATAAGCAAGATTGCGGTTAAGATTATAGCGATTCAGAAAAGACGACAGAGTGGAAACATCTTATCCACAGTTATAGTTTTTTATCATATCAATTTTGGTTGATTCGTAAACCCACTCTAATTATTATTATTATTATTATTATTATTAATATCCAAGCTACAACCCTAGTTGGAAAAGCAAGATGCTATAAGCCCAGGGGCTCCAATAGGGAAAAATAGCCCAGTGAGGAAAGGATATAAGGAAATAAATAACTGAAGAGAACAAATTAACAATAAATCATTCTAAAAAAAAGTAATGTCAAAAGAGATATGTCATATACAAACTATTAACAACGTCAAAAACAAATATGTCATGTATAAACTATAAAAAGACTCATGTCCGCCTGGTCAACAAAAAAGCATTTGCTCCAACTTTGAACTTTTGAAGTTCTACTGATTCAACAACCCGATTAGAAAGATCATTCCACAACTTGGTAACAGCTGGAATAAAACTTCTAGAGTACTGCGTAGTATTGAGTCTTATGATGGAGAACGCCTGGCTATTAGAATTAACTGAGGGATTGTGCTATAGAGTAAACCGAACGAAATAAATGGGTTATGCTATAGAATACATCAGTTCTAAACAGATTGTACTATATATAGTCTATAATCCTACGTTATAAAAAGAAAAATGAAAATGTTGTAAAAAATTTTGTTATTGCGTATATAATGCACCATGTAATATTATCACATCGTTCTTACAGTTACTAAAACAAGATTTAGTGAGAAATATTTTTTTTCATCATGAAGCTTAGCTCATCTCATTAGTCAGATGGCAGTTGTCTGCTGTCAATATCATGGGGTAAAATTACTGAAACATTAAGAACAGTTAGTTCACCTTTTTTTCATAGCAATGTACAGTACAATCATTAAGAGGACGTGGTATGGTCAACTTATATACAGCACCATATATAATCTGTTAAAGAATTGTAATTTAAGTGCCAAATAACCTAATTGTTTAGAGATACAATTCATCAATATTTTGTCTAATTCATAAAAAAACCTTCACTAATATTTATTAATTGATCAGTCTGGTTAGTGATACAATACGGGTCATGATTTCTTATAAGCAGATCTTTACGATACAAAACTCGGCCAATACTTATTTGCTACAAAACAGTCAAACCAATATTCCTTAGATTACAGCATATAAATAACGTGATTAATATTACTTAGATATACAAATAATGTTTTTATTTATGTGCTTTCATTAATCCAGCATTACCTAATTCTGTTATTCGTATGTTTTATTACATTCTTTACATGACATTTTTAACCATGTTCATAATCACATACATACATACATACGTACATACATACAATAACAACAAAACACGGCCGTTTCTAGTCCACCGCAGTACAAAGGCCTCAGACACATCAATTCGTGTATGGGGTTTGGAAAGTGTTCATCACCACACCGCCCAGTACGGATTGGTGAGGATGGGAGATTCTCGTCTGATCGTTCACTGCAAACAACCTATTATGGGTGGCCCTAACTAGTACAACTTGGTTGTTGATGGCGATACGCAAACCCTTTCACCACGTTGATATATCCCCACTCAGAAAGGAATGTTATATATATATATATATATATATATATATATATATATATATATATATATATATATATATATATATATATATATATATATATATATATATATATATATATATATACATATATATATATATATATATATATATATATAGATAGATAGATAGATAGATAGATAGATAGATAGATAGATAGATAGATAGATAGATAGATAGATAATCAAATAAAATGTGCATTACATGTAATACAATGTCTAAGTATGCAATAAATCTAAAAAATTTGATATATCGACGCAATAAATCTAAAAAATCTGATCTATCGACATCTTAAAATGATGTTATTTTAAAGAGAGCATGATGGCATGATCAACAATCGTTCACATCAGAATCCCAAGGTTAGTTGTAGGTTTCCAAACTTAAAACTGTGATTGACCAATGCATATCATAACGTAACCATTTACAGAGAAATAATTCGAAACATACATAAATAAAAGTATTATCCAAGGAGGGAAAAAAATACCTTTTAACAGACGAACGTTATTCTTGACTTGCCAAGTACTATTTGCTATCGAAATCTAATGGGAACTCTTAGTTCATCTTTACAGGGCACTGTATTGTATAACCAATCCACTGTAATAATAATAATAATAATAATAATAATAATAATAATAATAATAATAATAATAATAATAATAATAATAATATTCATCATCATCATCATTCAATGTGTATAAAAACAATAAATAAATACCAAAACCAACCATATTCAAGATTCCACTTATGTAAGAAATCGAGGCGCATATTCCACGCCACTGGGAGTACTCGTCTCCGCAACACGAGTCAAGCCCCTTTTCTATGGAAAAAAAAAGTTATGACAGAAACTCAGAGATCTGGGTACTTTGAAAAGCTGGCGAGCGTTGCTACAAGACTGCCCTGTCAGAAAAGTATGAAGATGTCCCTCACTTAAATTACAAACTTGAAAACATGGAAAGCTCTGACGCGTTTTAAAAGAAATCTTATTTTTAGACTGCAGACTGATCGCTGAAGGGACAAGACAAAGATTATCCTGTTTTTTGCAAAGATACAGTGACTGCCAAAACAAACCTTTACCATGATTGATTAGTTCTATGACAAAATATGGCACCACTAATGATAAGATTAACTTCTCAAGTGTAGACAAACCTGCCTCTCTTAAGTGACAGATCATTTCATTTCTAAACGAACAGAAGGGGTGGGAAGGGAAAATTTCATATCTTTGAAGTGATCAGTATGGATGATTGAATGAGTCGTTGTTCTATTACTCATATTATTATTATTATTATTACTATCCAAGCTACAACCCTAGTTGGAAAAGCAAGATGCTATAAGCCCAGGGGCTCCAACAGGGAAAAATAGCTCAGTGAGGAAAGGAAATAAGGAAGTAGATAAATGAAGAGAACATATTAACAATAAATCATTCTAAAATAAGAAACAACGTCAAAACAGACATGTCATATAATAAACTATCAACAACATCAAAAACAAATATGTCATAAATAAACTATAAAAAGACTATGTCTGCCTGGTCAACAAAAAAGCATTTGCTCCAACTTTGAACTTTTGAAGTTCTACTGATTCAACCACCCGATTAGGAAGATCATTCCACAACTTGGTCACAGCTGGAATAAAACTTCTAGAGTACTGCGTAGTATTGAGCCTCGTGATGGAGAAGGCCTGGCTATTAGAATTAACTGCCTGCCTAGTATTACGAACAGGATAGAATTGTCCAGGGAGATCTGAATGTAAAGGATGGTCAGAGTTGTGAAAAATCTTATGCAACATACATAATGAACTAATTGAACGACGGTGCCAGAGATTAATATCTAGATCAGGAATAAGAAATTTAATAAACCGTAAGTTTCTGTCCAACAAATTAAGATGAGAATCAGCAGCTGAAGACCAGACAGGAGAACAATACTCAAAACAAGGTAGAATGAAAGAATTAAAACACTTCTTCAGAATAGATTGATCACCGAAAATCTTGAAAGACTTTCTCAATAAGCCTATTTTTTGTGAAATTGAAGAAGACACAGACCTTATATGTTTCTCAAAAGTAAATTTACTGTCGAGAATCACACCTAAAATTTTGAAAGAGTCATACATATTTAAAGAAACATTATCAATACTGAGATCCGGATGTTGAGGAACCACCGTCCTTGACCTGCTTACAATCATACTTTGAGTTTTGTTAGGATTCAACTTCATACCCCATAATTTGCACCATGCACTAATTCTAGCTAAATCTCTATTAAGGGATTCACCAACCCTAGATCTACATTCAGGGGATGGAATTGATGCAAAGAGAGTAGCATCATCTGCATATGCAACAAGCTTGTTTTCTAGGCCAAACCACATGTCATGTGTATATAGTATGAAAAGTAATGGGCCAAGAACACTACCCTGTGGAACACCAGATATCACATTCCTATAATCACTATGGTGCCCATCAACAACAACTCTTTGAGATCTATTACTTAAAAAATCAATAATAATGCTAAGAAACGACCCACCCACTCCCAACTGTTTCAGTTTGAAAACAAGGGCCTCATGATTAACACGGTCAAAGGCAGCACTAAAATCAAGGCCAATCATACGAACTTCCCGACCACAATCAAGGGATTTCTGTACAGCATTGGAGATTGTAAGAAGGGCATCACATGCTCCAAGGCCTTTACGAAAACCAAATTGCAAACTAGGGAGTAGATGATTACCTTCAGCAAACCTATTAAGACGTTTTGCCAGAAGACGTTCAAAAACTTTAGATAATATGGGAGTTATGGAAATTGGGCGGTAATCAGTGGGACTTGAGCTACCACAAACACATTTACATAGAGGAGTAACATTACCAATTCTCCAACTAGTGCTAAAAGCTCCTCTTCTTGCTAACTTGCGCAAAATAACAGATAACTTTGGAGCTAAGAAATCTGCTGTCTTTATAAAAAACAAAGGAAAAATACCATTTGGGTCTACACCTCCATAAGCATCAAGGTCCATCAACAGAGCTTTAATCTCACGAGATCGAAAAGCTAAACTAGTTAGTTTAGCCTCAGGAAAACAGGAATGAGGAAGTTCAAGTTTTTCATTACTCTGTTTACTGTCAAAAACATCAGCCAATCTTACATTGTGTAGGATAGCAAAAACTGGCGTGCACAAAAAGGATAAGGACTTGGACACAGCATATAATAAAGTAGTTACCACGAGAAATGTAGTAGTAGTAGTAGTAGTAGTAGTAGTAGTAGCAAGATGAAAAGCACGTATATTCACCATGCAATAAAGCAGTTTCCAAGAGAAATTTAGTAGTAGTAGCAAGATGGCAAGCAGGTATGTACACCATCCAATAAAGCAGTTCCCAAGAACAATGTATTATCAATAAAACTACTATGTAATAGTAGTAGAAGTCGTCACAAAGAGGATAAGTCAATGCGTTGAAGTAGTAGTAGTAGTAGTAGTAGTGAGTGAATGCAGCACGTAATAAGCACTTACTGATGCCAATGTAGTATTAGTTAATAGTAGTCACAGAGGATAAGGAGGTGTACGTAGCAAGGTGTACGCAGCATGTAATAAAGCAGTTCCCAAGAACTTTGTAATTGCTATAGCTCTAGTAGTACTCATAATATTGGAAGTAATTGCAAACAGGTGTATGCAATATCATCATCATCATCATTTCAGCCTTCAAAAGTCCTTTGTTGGATGTAGGCCTTCCCCAGGTTTCTCCACAGACTTCTATCGCAAGCTATTCTGTGCCACTGTTGCTTATGTTGGTCTAAGTCATCTCGCCAGCGGGTTTTTTGTCTTCCTCGGTTTCTTGTGTATCCTCGGGGTGTCCAGAAGGTTGTTCGTGATGTCCATCGGTTGTCTGTCATCCTGGCAATGTGCCCTGCCCAGTTCCATTTGAGCTTGCTAATGGTTTCAAGGATATCCATTACTTTAGTTTTTTGACGTATCCATTTAGCTGTTTTTCTATCCTTCCGTGTTAGATTTAGCATAATTCTCTCATATGCCCTCTGCATTGTTCGTAATTTAAGGGAAAGCTTTTTTGTTAGATTTCAAGTTTCGGCCCCATAGGTGACAGTGGGAAGGATACACTGATCATAGACTTTCCTTTTTAAGATGATAGGAATCTTCTTATTTTTTAACACTGTACTGGCTCTTCCAAACGCTTGCCAACCGAGGGTTATTTTTCTTTTTATTTCGCTCTCTTTACAGGCGTCATGTAGAGAGATTCGTTGTGCTAGGTAGATGTAGTGGTCCACTTCCTCAATTTGTTGGTTTTCAATTTCAAGTATGTCATCTGCATTTTCAGTATATTTATTGCTCATGACTTTGGTCTTTTGGAAGTTCATGTGGAGGCCAATTGATTTGCTTGCTTCATTTAGCTCGGTGAGCATATGTTGAAGCTCTTCTTTGGTGTGAGCAATGATAATGATGTCATCAGCAAATCTTAGGTGACTTAGATATTCTCCATCGATTTTTATTCCTTTTTCTTGCCAGTTGAGTTGTCGGAAAGCTCTCTCCAGGCAGGCAGTAAACAGTTTGGGTGAGCTAGTGTCACCTTGTCTGACACCTCTCTTGAGTTGTGTTGGAATGGTTCAGAGTCCTTGTGGAGGCGAATAAATGATATGTATGCAATATACAGTATACCAAAGCAATTCCCATGAGCAATGAAGTAATGGTTGTAACAAAAAGGACAAGAAAGCATATGCAGCATGATATAAAGCTGCTCCAGAGAACAATGTAGTACAGTAGTAGTAGTTGCGAAGAGACCAAGGTCCGTGGATCATGTAATAAAACAGTTCCCCAGAGCAATCCAGTAATAGTAGTAGTAGTGGCAAAGAGGAAAAGAATGTGCTTGCAAAATGTAGTAAACCAATACCTGGAAGTAATGTAGTGGTAGCAATATTGCTTATAGTTATAGCAGTAGTACTAGTAAACATAATTAGGGCAAGTAATCAAACAATTCCTGGGGGGGGGGGAATGTAGTAGTAGTAGTAGTAGTCACAAGAGGACAAGGAGATATATAGAGCAAGTAATATAAAAAAAAAAAAAATTTAGGTAATTTGTATTTTTCCTGGCTATACAAACCTGAGTCCTTCAATTGGATTATGATTTCAGCAAAGCTGGAACTTAGCTGTTAAAATTTATTATGAGGTGTCGGCAGTCACTGGGTGGCATGAAAGTCGTACCACTGAGAAGCAACTTTGACCTTCACCTAGGAATTGCGAGGTGGAAAAGGTGGATAGTGTAACTTAAAGGACTCAGGAAGAAATATGAAATTTACTTTCAACATTTGTGACTTGTTTTAAATAAATAAAAACCCTTTCCCTTTACTAGAAAACTTATCCTTAGGACTGAGAAGTTCCGATGACAAAACTGTGGTTTTAAAATCACGACGAGAGGCAGAAATCTTATACATTTTTATTATTCCCCTTCCAATTCCTTAGCGTACACCCCCCCCCCCCCTCTCTCTCTCTCTCTCTCTCTCTCTCTCTCTCTCTCTCTCTCTCTCTCTCTCTCTCTCTGAAGAGGTGCAAGAGTGTTGACTTCAATCCACCTCCTAGAAATCTGGTAATATTTTCAAGCTGACAGGCTAGGTTTCTGTCAGGAGACAGATGGTCATGGTCCTAACTACTGTATATCTCCATTAGGGTATAACATCACAAAATGTATTGGTAATTTGAAAGTGATGGTTCTACATTTCTGTTTATCCTTTCAATTGCAAGAGGATGGGAGGGGGAAACTTCTATCCAATCTATATAGAATAGTTGCTCAGTATGGTAGCTTAGCTTCAACAGTCTGATCCAGTCACAAAACAACTCGACTGTTGCACCCCAAAAAAGGACCAAACATTCTTACCCCTCATTCAAACCTGACATCATGACCGCTATCTTGGGAAAGATGCTTCTCATCCTGTGAAAGAGCTAGATATGCTACACAACGTGCTGAGTAGCTACCACAGGTCTTTAATACAAAGGTGTTAAAAGGACTTGTGGATACATTCCCATAAGTAATGGGCGTTTCCAGACACCTGCCTTCATGAAATGTCCAACTAACAGGGTCTTCCTGAAGGCTAGTGTTGCACCTACCCCTCTAACTTCGGAGAGAGTGCATGCATCGGTTCTTCTGGTTCTCCTGCTCATTCGAGCTTGCTTTTTCCTAATTAGTTCCTGAAGCCAGAAGGATATGGTGTTTATGGATATTATTCTTGTTTTTACACCTGCTGATGAACAAGTTTTGAAGCTGCATTCTCAAAAGCTGAGTTTGCGTCACGAAGCATCTTAGTGCCCTTACAGGGCAAAGAAGAAAATCATCAGGATCATCAGTCACCTCCCAGAGTCAGGAGATGGGAGAAGGTCTCAAACCTAGGGTCGTCCATGACTGGTTTCTAATTTGCAGCGACAAAGTTAGGTACGAAGGAAAAGGAGACATTTCTCCATCTTTCAGTATGGCTAATAAGATATGAGATGCCGTGAAGTTTGCCTACTCGCTTCCATGAGGCCAGGGCAAAAAAGAAGAATGTCTTAAGTGTAAGATCCTTGTCTGACAGGGGCTTCAAACGTTCGTATGGAGCCCTCTTCAGAAACCTGAGAACTCTGGAGACGTTCAAGGCACATGGTTTGAGTTCTCTTGGAGGGTGGGGTTGCTTGAAGCTCCTTATAAGCATTGACAATTCCCATGAAGAGGAAAGTTCTAAACCCTACAATCTAAAGACTTGGATCAAGACTGAGTAATGGCCTTTCACTGCTGAGACTGAGAGGAGCTACTCTCAGCAAAGTTAGACAAAAAAGTCTGCTATCAGTTAAATAGCAGTTCCAACCAGAGAATTACTCCATCTACAACAACAATCACAGAAGATGGCACATTTTGCCAGGCAGACTACTTTAGAGGTATCCTGACTTCTGTGCAGTGACTCACAAAGAAACTTTCATTCGGAGATGCTGCATAGTCTCCCCCCAATGAAGTGGTAGGGATGTCAAAGAGTTATGATGTTTCTGCCGATGGGCTGACAAAACAGGCTGATCTGTTTGAGTAGTTTTCTTGGTACCTCAGTCAAGAGCATCATGAGGTCAGGGCACCATTCTGCATGTGGCCATTTGCAAGCCACCAAGGATACTCTAATGTTCGGAGTAGTTAACACTCTGTTGACACCCTTCGAATCAGGCAAAATGGCAGAAAACCATATATCTCTTAGTTGTATCATGGGTGTCGAAATGCATCCTCTAGTGCTCACGACTGGTCTGGGACTAGTGAGCAGAAGACTGCCAGCTTCTTGCCAAGCCTCATAGGGAACAAGTCTATCGCTTTGGAATCCCACAGTCAAAAAGTTCTTCGCCACTCGATCTACTTACCAATCTTTTCCTACTTATCCCTGGCAACTGGAATGAATTTTGCCAACCAACAGCTTCACTGCATTGTCTAGTACCCAAGCATGTTCCTTCTTTGCCAACTAGCAGAGGTGCTATGAAACAGAACTTTCTTGTTTGTTTATGTATGCTCCTATGGTAGTGTTGTCACTCATCAACTCTACCAAGTGGCCCATCAGACAATGTTGAAATATTTGCAACACCAAGATTGGTGCCTTCAACTCTAGCAGGTTGATATGCAGGCTCTTCTCTTCCTTGGACCAACATACTGTGGTGATTTAATTCCTTAGGTATGCACCCCACCCTTCCTTTGATGCATCCATAAACTGCAGCATTTTTGCTGGACACTCCAAAGGAGTTCCCTTGACAAGGTTTTCGTCCTTTAGCCCCCTGCTATTCTACCCGAACAAGATGGTGAGTGGTATTAATGGCTGTTGATGCAGATGCTCGTGTGGTACAGAATAAGAGAAATCCAAAGAGCTGAGGCCACTGTCTAGCCGATACTTGTTTGCACAGGAAAGATCGCTTTATTTCTCCTGAGTCCGCTCTTTCTTTATTGTTGTGTCCATCAGCATCCCCAGGTACTCCATCCTCTACTTGGGCGTGAGACTGGACTTCTCAAGATTTACTGTGATCCCCAGATCACAGAAAAAGGAGAGAAGCTTGTCTCGGTGTTGAAGTAGCTGTCTCAGAGAGGACAGAATCAGCCAATCGTCAAGGTATTTTAATAGACAAATATAGGCGTGAACCCAAGCAGAGACAAGTGTGAACAAGCGAGTGAACACTTCGCAGGTGGTTAGCACTCTGAAGCACAACCCTTTGAACTTGAAAACTTCCCCTCAAAAACGAAGTGTTCTAATTTCCTGGAAGACCAGGGTACTGGTATCTAGAAATATGGCAGTCACAAAGAGAACAAGGAGGTGCATGAAACATGAAATAAACTAAGTCCAGAGAGCAATGTAGTAGTAGTTGCAAAGAGGATAAGTTGGTGTAACCATCGTATAATGAAGTAGTTCCCATAAGCAAAGTAGTAGATATAGAAGTAGTAGCAGTAATCACCGACAAGGAGATAACAGCAGCATGTAATAATGCATTTCCTGCGAGAAAGTAGTAGTAGGGAGGAAAACGTGGTGTATGCGGGATGTAATGCAGCAGTTCCCCGAAGCAATGTAGTAGTAGTAGTAGTAGTAAAGAGGACACGAGGGTCTTCCCGAGAGCTATCCACTTGCTGTAGTCGCAAAGAGAACAAGGAAGTAACTAGAGGGGCCCTCAGTAGAGTGCAGACCTCCGCTGCGGCAGCTTATTTTTCGACCTTAACCTTGACCTTTGACCTTATCATGTAGTGATTGGCGTAGATTTTCGCACACTCAAATATGAACCAAGTTTGAAATCTCTGTGACAGCGATGTCCAAACTTATGGCTAATTACGGGAATTGGACATCTTACTTGACCGTGACCTTCACCTTTGGATAAAACACATCAAAGTACAACTACGTAGCACTACTTTTAAAATAACCGCAATGTTCAGTAAATAGCAAATATTTTGTTTGTTTAACATTTGTTTGTGAACATTACACAAAACTACTGAACCGATTGTAATGAAACTTGGTGAGCATGCAGGGTATGACCTATGGAGAAATCCAATAAATTTTGAAGAAAATACATCGAAGTACAAGTACGCAGTGGAGTTAAGAGCAAAATAAGACGGCTTTGCGAGGAGAAGGCATGCTTTCTACTAAATGCCCCTCTAGTTTCAAGATGGATTAGCGCTCTCTCTCTCTCTCTCTCTCTCTCTCTCTCTCTCTCTCTCTCTCTCTCCTCTCTCTCTCTCTCTCTCTCTCTCTCTCTCTCTCAAGGGATGTGCATTCGTTTTATTTCTGAGAGCATGACAACTAACTTTGCTGTTCGAAATAAATTAGGTCCTTAAATGCACCATATGACAAATGAAAACAACCTGATTTTTATTTGTTCTTTACCTATGAAACTTCTCTTCTATTTACTAAACAAGTACGGATAAAAGATGGCCCTTCACTTAAAATCCCCACTGAGAGAGAGAGAGAGAGAGAGAGAGAGAGAGAGAGAGAGAGAGAGAGAGAGAGAGAGAGAGAGAGATGTACGCTAAGGAATTGGAAGGGGAATAATAAAAATGTATAAGATTTCTGCCTCTCGTCGTGACTCGACGGGAGAGGAACAGGGATTTTCGATTAACGTTCCCCATAAGCTGTCCTCAAAGACATAAATCCGTGTTCTTACTATAAAGAGAGTTTAAACAGATAATTGAATCCCACTTCTGAATTCACAAGATTTCCTAAAAGGGATCAAAATTGAAGCGATCCGAAGTTAGAAGTTGGACATTTCAGACGAAATGAAAATACTTGCTGCAGATTGGATTGCCGTACAATATGCCTTATGGTTTACAGCTCAATCCACACTGTAGACAGCTTTCATTCTCAAACTAAAATAAAAAAAAATAGTTCACAGCTCAAGATATCGTTGTTTTATGGAGTCGGATTAGCCTATTATAATTAAATTACAACTTCCCCTTACGTAACTAATTATTTTCAGTAGATTTCATGTAACCGTCATCTACATCGTAAGGTTAGTCATAATTCTGGTCATGTAAGGCATGTGTCGTGGTAAGAAGTTAGCTCAATAATAATAATAATAATAATAATAATAATAATAATAATAATAATAATAATAATAATAATAATAATAAGCTGACAGCAAAATATAGCAAGCCTGTATGCATTTACGAGACGGGCAAAGAAGGGGTTAAAGTTAAATAAAGGTTATTATCAGTGATATTACTTAAAAAATACATTAAATCCAATACACACTAAAAATTAAGAATACTTAAAGATGAGATAAATATGAGATACACTTTGCCCTTGCATCACATTGTCTCAAATTTCATTATAATATTCATAATGCTAAAACACAGACAACGGTTACGCTGAACAATACTATGTAACATTAATGTACCAATTATGACAAGTGCCACAGTAATGTTTCAGTCAATAGATAATACAGAAGAGAAAAACAATACTATTCGAGGAATCAACCACACAAATTCTGCGCCATAATTTTGATTGTACTGTCTCAACCCTCGAGTCTAGGAGGCTGTTGCGATAGACCCTCATATCTACAGGGTTATCACATTATCAACTTACGAAATATTTTCATTGAATCGGCCTTCAAACTATGTATAACTGTACTAACAATACAATATACCACGTTAGTCCTGTACTGATTTTCAAGTCTACAAAAACACATTTTTCAAAAAATAGAAACTACTGTTTTATCAGGATGAAAAAAGAAATTATTATTTCGAAAACAAAGTTGTATCGAGATCACAAAACAAAAAATCACTGTACCGACTATCAAATACATATGGATATTATATTTCTTAAGCCTACAAATGTTACAGTTTTACACAAAAATTTCTCAATTTCAGCGGTCCGTTCTACAGGGATATCAATTCCTGAACATGGTTGCCATTAGCCGTAATATTCTTAAGAAAACCACCGTATCGATCGCAAAACAATTAACAAATCGTTTAAGCTATCAATTCACTCCCAAATCCAAGAAAATATTATAAATTAACTTAGAAATTCAACAATAAATTTCATGACAATAATTAGCCTCAAATCTACAATTATATTCACCAAACAAGAAAAAAAAAAGTTTCTTTATCCCTTACATCCATAATCTGTAAAGCATGAATAATGTACCTTACTGGACAATCTTTCTTCTTCTCAACAAGGAAATGTAATGTTTTTTCGACGTCCTTTGTACAGTATCAATCAAAGATTCTTACAAATAATGTATTCTTTCAAACTCTTTGAGATGTAAATTACACCACAGTCTCTCTCTCTCTCTCTCTCTCTCTCTCTCATCTCTCTCTCTCTCTCTCTCTCTCTCTCTCTCTCTCTCTCTCTCTCTCTCTCTTCCTCTCTCTCTCTCTCGCAAAACTACCACTTTATCCGATGTCATTTCCCACTGGCATCGGGGATGTGCCAAAGGATCTCATCTAGCACTTGGCGCCAGATCTCACCAGCCACAGAGACGCCAGGGACACACACACTCTCTCTCTCTCTCTCTCTCTCTCTCTCTCCTCTCTCTCTCTCTCTCTCTCATCTCTCTCTCTCTCTCTCTCTCTCTCTCTCTCTCTCTCCTTGTGTCTTTGTGTGCTGAACCCACAGAAGTAGAAATAAAGACCTCTCTAAAATAAAGACAAGACGTCAAATTCTTAAAAAAGCAATTCGGTCAATTCTCCTCTCTCAATCACTAACTTTGTCGGTTATATGGTCTTACTGTGACCCAGTACCACTCAGCGTCTCTCATCTCTGTAAGTAAAGGACAAATCAGCATACAGGCACACGTCATGCAGCCCTGTCTAGACCTTTAAGAAATCTGGCGAATTCATACGGCCTCCATCGATTAAAGTCAACGCCTTCTCGAGTCATGCGAACGACATGGCTGATTGCGTAATGAGAACGACGACGAATCGATTAGACTGTTCCAGTCCGAATACACGCACATATGCAGCTCAGCACAGATTAACACAATTTCCATCATCATCATCAAATCATCAACCCACATGAGTCGACTGGATTATAATGCACAGCAGAATAATAATAATTTCAGGGTGGCATCATTATCACACTAAGCCTACCATTAATCGCATCTAGTTTTACTGGGCAGCAATTCAACACGGATTAACGGAATTCCCATTAACAAATTTTGAAGCTACTAAAACTAACCCATTACAAGTTAACTGCATTTTCATCCTTACATATTCATTAAGAACCAGCCAGCCAAAACCATAGGGCTTTGCCAGACTGCAAATCCTTAAGCTTTAACCACGAGTACCAATTAAAGCAATAAATAGAGGAAAATCTTTCAATCAAAATACAAAAACACGCAACTCATCACAGGAGTAACAATTACCATAATAAGCTTGTCTATCGGTTTCAACTTTCCTTTAAAGAAAAGAAATTAAAAGGGCATTCAAATGTTCACACGCAAGAAAAATTAACAAATAAGAACTTTTAAGCATATCAGTCTTCAGAAAACCACAACACTTAACTGCAACCTTAAAAATGTTACTCTTCTCAATCTAGCATTTTTTTCCTATGGATTCTTCACAGAGATTAATGACAGACGTATTGTATTCTGACAACCATGATTGAGAAAAAAATCGATATTGAGCTACAATATCAATTACAGGCCCAGATCATTTTACCTTTTAAAAAGCAAAGAAAAAGTTATGAATTGTTCTTAAAGGTTGATAACCTACAACTGCAGACTGTCAATGGTGAAGCATGAATTAAATCGTAAGTACGGATCACATTTGGCTAAATCAAAAGAAAAAAAGAAAGGCTCCACATAAAATAGGTTATACGAAATCATCCTACTTACCCACTAATTAAATGCAATTCAAAAAGCTAAATTTGCCAATTACGGTAATTGCGGTTCACCGGTAAAATTCAGAGTAACGACACTTCTTCCCCTAATCTTTAGCAGAGTCCGATGGCAAGGAAAACTAAACGTATTCATTCAACTTCCAGTGGGTAACAAGGCCAAAATAATGGTGAAGAAAATATCTAGTCATGGAAGCAAATGAACTGTCTACAACTGATTACTTTGCTAATTGAATGCAAGAAAACCGGCACTTACAAATGGCAATATATCTATAGGACTTT